>NW_004444187.1:2403323-2428000 GCF_000243295.1 Trichechus manatus latirostris
CCCTGAGACACTCTTTAAACCTAGAATTGAGCCTATCCCCTGAGATCACCTTTTAGCAAAATAGCAGAATGGCACACAAAATAAAGGATATTACCTGTAAAATTGGTGCCTTACTTAAAAACCATCAGTATGAGACCAAAAAGTCAACAATTACTCAAAAACAAAGAAGAGAAGATAAGGGGGCAGCCAAACTAGAGTACTGGAAAGGGAACAAACAACATAATTAAAGAGAACGTTGGCACATTGTGGTAAATGCAACTAATGTTGCTGAACAGTTTGTATGGAAATTTTTAAATGGGAACCTAACTTGCTGTGTAAACTTTCACCAAAAGCTAAATAAAATATTATTTCAAAAAAGTCATTGTTGATTACTATGTCCCAGGTTAAATTTCATGTTCTTACAGAGATGAATTATTAACAAATTAATCATGAACTTAAATTTATCCATTTTAACTAAGCTTTCAACTAAACACTTAATACTCAGCATTAAATAATAGCCAAACAGCCCTGACTTTACCTATGACATGAGGTGGTGCCTATCTCATACATTATTTCTACTCCTTTTGTCATGATTTGGTTCAAAGTCATCTACACTGCGAGTGTTTCCCTGAGCCTACATAATCTATTTCGCTATTCTCTCTTCATTTGCAATACAATCCTTCCAACCTTTGTGCTGTCTTATACTTTTTAAATCCAAGAATGCTCTTCCATTCCTTTATTCTAGAAATGAATGCCATTCTACCCACTCTCAGTGGTACCTGTGGGATTGCATTTATCTCATTGTGCTAAAATGTCATTTTCTCTTTGCTATCTGTACTCTGTGAATTGATAATATAGACGTCTAAAATCTAACTACTGTGCTTGATACCTTTACCTGTATTTTTTTTTCTTTTAAATTACGGTTACTAGGCACAACTTCTACTATAGTTCCTTCTCTTTTACACAAGTTGTGTTGCCCTAATACCTGATTTATCACTTTGTATCCGATTATCAGCAGAAGAAGAACAGTTGGAAGTCTGCACATTGTGTAAGAGATGCACATATATGTGAATGGTCTCTCTCTTGTTCCTTGTGTTGGGAACTGGCTGAGCAGGTTGTTCTGTCCTGGAGGGGTTAGAGTCACCATCAGCCATATTGTGTGTGTGTGTGTGTGTACATGTGCACATGCGTGTATGTGTGTGTGTATATGTGTCCCTTTGTTTCTAAGCTATCATCCAAAACAGGGAGAGCATAATAGGGAGTATAAAACCTGTGAAATCCCTGGGAATTTCAAAGCTCTGCCTGCTTTGAGTTGAGACCAGGCAGTAAAGAAGAGTGTTCTACATGATTAGCAAGATCTGCGCACAGCAGAAAGGAATCATTTCTGAGCACGCCATTTCCTTTCATAGATTTTCAGATATACCAAAATAGCCACCGTGTGTAACCAGCTCTTTTCCTTTTATTTAGCATAGGAAGTTTTCAAGGGGCTTAATTATCCAATCTTCTAGTTTTATAATCCCTGAAGTGTGTTATTTGATGTTTTAAAATCACTGCATTCAATAATGTATGCAAGTGAAAGCACCTAGCACACCCTGGTACATAATGTTCACGCACCAAATTATTTGACTATGGAGCTGATCTTTGAATAGAGCTGTGCTTATATTTGATAATAGTTGGCCTGTCTTCCCCTAGCATTTTTGTTGGATATATTTTCGTTTCATTTTTCTTTTTATGCTTCCTCCCTTTTTTCTCATTGGTTGATATCAGCAAAATTAAAGGAAGCGTTTTGATATGGGAACTATATACAAATGTTACAGTGAAAGATAAGACAAGTCACATAGTTTACACCCAATATAATTAATATGTAAAACGCTAGTCTAGATACACCCGGTCATTTACAGTTTGAGAAACATTCCAGTTAGCAAATTTAACAGATGCTTCTCATTTTGGTGTCACGACAGGAGATAGACACCTGAGCTGCATGAACTAAGGATCCTAGGAAATTAAGTAGTAACATTCCCCTAAGGGAAACCTCCACCTAACAAGAACATATTCCACTTTAAATGCCCTAAACCTTGACAGTATATCTAATTTATCTTGCTATTTGAACTGTGTCAAAATAAAAGTGAATAATCCAATGTAATTCTTTACTATTTGGTATAAGAATAGTCACATACGTAGAGGCCATGCATGGAATATGGCAAATCTGATAAAGCAATATTAGATGAGTCCCAGTTGGCAATAATGGGGTGGGGAAAGTGGTTTGGAAAATGTAGGACATATTCTTAGTGACTAGACATTGTGAGCGTGTTTGTTTGCAAAGGCCAGGTTTAATGTCTTTAGCCCAGGCACTCAACGCTGGCCATCCCAATCTTGTACAGATTTTTTATATGCTCTTTTATTGTTAACCCATCACATGTCTGTCAGATTGTTGATTGCATTGGGCAAATCTTCTGCTAAAGACCTCTTTACAGTGTAGAAAAGCAAAGATGTCACTTTGAGGACTAAGGAATGCCTGACCCAAGCCATGATATTTTCATTCACCTCACATACATGTGACAGCTGGACAATGAATAAGGAAGACTGAAGAAGAATTGATGCCTCTGAATTATGGTGTTGGTGAAGAATATTAAATATATTATGGACTGCCAGAAGAATGGACAAGTCTGTCTTGGAAGAAGTACACCCAGAATGCTCCTTGGAAGAGAAGATGGTGAGACTTTGCCTCAAGTACTTTGGACGTGTTCTTGGGAGGGACCTGTCCCTGGAGAAGGACATCATGCTTGGTAAAGTAGAGAGTCAACGAAAAAGAGGAAGGCCCTTGACAAGATGGATTGACACAGTAGCTGCAACAATGGGCTCAAACATAGCAACAATTGTGAGAATGGCACAGGACCGGGCAGTGTTTCATTCTGTTGTACATGGGGTCACTATGAGTAGGAACCAACTCAATGGCATCTAACAACAGCAACAACATATTGTTAACATCTGTATTTTAATTGATTTAGATTTTACAATATATTCTTAATTGGGGCAGAGAAAAGGAATAAAATTGAATACTTAAAGTGCAATTCTAAAACAAAACGAATATTCAGATATCAACTCTAATTCCTATTTTATGTGTCCCTATAAAAATTTAAGAAAAAAAGATTGTTCAGATACAGATTTGATATTCCTTTTGTCTTCTGTCTTCAGAGCTCAAAGAATATCTTTTATGAGAGAAAAAATTTGTTATAGAAAAAATTTATATGTATATATACTTATACATACATACACACACACCACTTTTTCCATTAGGAAATATGAACAAATCTTCCTAAGATACGATCAATTAAAAAAAAAAAGACATTCCTACCCATGTAATCTTTTTCTTGTGATTTGTTGACATCTCTCCTGAAGTTCTAAGAGGCTTTTATTTTCCTTTGTTTCATTCCCACACCATGAAGCACCTGCTGTCCAAAATACTTTTAGACATTACTGACATTGTTTATCAGCAAGAGCCTGAGTTATCTCTAAGAAAACGTTTTCCACCTTGCTTTATTTGACTCTCTTTGTCCAGCTCACCTCTTGACTATGTACATTATTTCAGGGGACATCCTATCTTATTTGAGAAAAAAGGGAATCTTATCCCATCTTTCCTCCTCCTGCTGCTTCTTTCCTTTGTCAGAGAGTAATTTTATCATAGGTAAAAATATCAACCAAAAATTATGAATTAAAATAAGAAATGTGCATTGATGATTTTCATGTTTGCAAGGCAGTTTTAAAACTCAAAATGGGAAACAAAACTTAGTTTTACATATTTATTCTATCTCTCTGATTGTATTTCTCCTTCCAGATTTTCTTCCTTTAAAATAATTTTTTTATCATACTTGTTATAGCTTCCCTTAATCATTTAAGCCTCACGACAGCTTACCTAGAGGTGCTATTACTATTCCTATTTTACAGAAGAAGAATTTGAAGCAACGAGATGTTAAGTACTGTAACCAATGTGAGGTAGCTAGTAAGAAGCAAAGTAGCATTGTAACCAAAAAAATCTGCGTTCATGCTTCTAAACTCTTTGACATGTTTCTTCTCTGTGAAAAGAATTTCAGGTGTAGTATTGCCAGGACTTGATGACCACTTGAATGTGAGGAGTAAGAATTCACCCTAAGAGACAAAGATTAATTGATGAATCACGAGAGGATATATTTTCTTTTTCTTTGTCAAATGATTAACTGAAATGATTCTTGCATGGAGTCTGTAAACTTTGATCAGGTAATGGCAAAAAGACATTATTTACAAGGTGTCACTTACTCTTAATTATTAATTATTTACAAGGTGTCACTTACTCTTATCATGTTGTTGTTGTTAGGTGATGTTGAGTTGGTTCCGACTCATAGCGACCCCGTGTACAACAGAACAAAACACTGCCGGGTCCTGCACCATCCTCACAATCGTTGTTATAGTTGAGCCCATTGTTGCAACCACCTCTTTTTTGCTGACCCTCTGCTTTATTAAACATTATGTCCTTTTCCAGGGACGGATCCCTCCAGATAACATGTCCAAAGTGTGTGAGACAAAGTCTAGCCATTCTTGCTTCTAAGGAGCATTCTGGCTGTACTTCTTCCAAGACAGGTTTGTTCATTCTTTCGGCAGTCCATGGTATGTTCAATACTCTTCACCAACAACATAATTCAAAGGCATCAATTCTTTGGTCTTCCTTATTCATTGTCCAGCTTTCACATGCATATGAGGCAATTGAACTTAGTCCTTATCATAATCTTATCACAGGAAAGCAGAAAATTTGTCATAAAATTATTTTGTGGCAAGTGATATCCTACTACTAAATGTTTTGGTGTCTAAATTATTTTTAAAATGAAAAATATATTGTATTACAAATAACATACATATTTGTTATGTAAAATATAGATGTTATAGATATAGAAAAAATTTTAAAACCACAACTATTTCACTGGGCCATCATTTAGAGATCACCACTATTGATACCTAGGTGCACTATTAATACCTAGGTTCCAATTTTTTAAACAAGAATGTACGTCAGGTAGTAATATAGCTTCACAACTTATTTTCTGAATCTCAAAAATGTGGTTTAAACTAAAATTCAATCTTAGTTTTTAATATGAGTTAAAATCCCGAATGTTTCTTTTTTTAATAACCTTTCTCATATAAATCTTGTTTCTTCATTCCTAATATTAATCTACATCAATAGATTTTACTCTAACAAGTATTTACTCTTTCCAATCACTTCAGGAGATTTAAATGTATGATAAGGTCATCTGAAAATGTAAGGTGACTTAACAATTTGCTATTGATAATAGTGAACTTTTTTCTTTATTTGATAGTTTTGAAGTTCTTCTTCAGACAAGATACAAAGTTCTGAGATATTTTAACATAATTTCCACTCCTTGATAAACATAAATGTTAATTTGATTGTACATTTTTTAAACATAAAGGCAAGGGGAATTTGTAGGTAATCATTGCATGAAACTACAGTAATTAACATATATATGTATCTATATACCCCTCTCTATATACACGTACATACATATATACATACATACATATGTATATATATATTAAGGTATATGTAAAATAAGTAAATGGTGCAATTTATAGAATGAATGCAGATTTTCAATGTGCAAATTAAAGTGTGGGAACAAAATTGCGTCTTTGGATTTTAAGTTCCTAAAGATAATTAACTCATGAAATGAGTCCTCTTTGGAAGTTTCGTTTGTAAGGCAGTGAGTAACCAAAACCAAAAACCAAACTCGTTGCCGTCAGGTCAATTCTGACTCATAGCGATCCTATAGGACAGAGTAGAACTGCTCCATAGGTTTCCAAGGAGCTCCTGGTGTATCTGAACTGCGACCTTTTGGTTAGCAGCCGAACTCTTAAACACTACACCACCAGGGTTTCTGTAAGTAACCAGTAACCTTAAAAATACGGATCAAATCGGGATACAAAAAATTATAATAATAAAAATTAGAAACCTCATAAGCTGAGTTGTGTATCTTCTATGTAATTGAGAAGATAAAACACTCTTGAAGAAGATAAAAATTATCCTTGGAGTCAATTTGAGAATGAAATAATATATAAGGGAAATTAGACTATAAAAAAATAGGGGAAATTTGATGGCCTTAAGCAAAAACTCAAAATCTATTACTAGTTTAAACAAATCCACAATCTTTAAAACTGAAAAATGTTGGAGGTCGGTTTGTTGAAGAAAGCTAAGTGTGAAGCATAGCATGTTGCAATAAACATGGGGTCTTAGTCCATTTTGATAACAATCCTATACTGCTTGTGTATATTCTGGGAAGAAACGTTAATTATGGGCAATAATGGAATCAATGAGAGCTTTTACTGTGGCCACACCACTGTGAAGTAGTTTTGTTGGAGTGCTGTTTCTCAGATTAGTAGCATACTTCAGATAAAGAAAGGAAGTTCGCCTACTTGAAACTGCTGTGTCATTTCTTCTTCCTTAACTGAAATTCCAACCAGGGTTCAGGAAATGCCCTAATGAGCCACTTCTCTTTTCTCTTTCCTCAACGAAGTGGATTTCCAACCAGCCCGAACTATTCATTATTCATGATCACATCGTTTACTTTAGTCGTCTTTTCTGGCACATTGCTTATGTTATGGGAACAGAGATTATAAATTGGTGCTGCTTTGTAGAGGTGATAAAACTGATAGAATCCAATCATTGCCGGTAGGTAACTAAACTGGCAGGTTAATTTTCTGTACTTTAAGCAAACTATGGAGGCAAGTCTAATCAATACCTGTTTTGCTTTGCTATGTGTGGCTTTGCTTATAATTATGGTTTCATCTTTCATGATAACTAGGTATCAGGGTAGTAGAGTAGTCAAGCTGTGATTTTCTATAATTTGGGTAAAATATAACAGAAACTCTATAAAATGTCTTATTTTAATCAAGATATAGAAATCACTGTTTTAGTTCATGATAATGATAGGAATTTCTTTTTCCGGTTTAATATTCTCAGATATTTACTAAATTGAAGTATGATTTAACATTTCATTGTATCTTATATGCTATTTCATGAGTAAATTGTTAATTTCTGTTTATAGTCTAGCAATATCCCTTTTATTGGCTTTTAAAGGTAAGAAAATATGAGATGAACAGAAACAGCAATAGGCAGGAGTATATTAGCATACGCTCTTTTTCCTGGGTTAAAAAATTATTTTTGTTTTTTATGAACATTTTGATCTAAACAGTTTGTCTAGGGGATATCAAGTATCCCAAAGCAAAAACTTTTTAAAATTAATAGTTTTCATTGTAGTATTTAAAAGTGTTGTAGCAGAGACTTGAAGATTCCTCTCTCTCTCTCTCTCTTAATTTCTTTCTCTCTCTCTTCCTAACTACCTGCTTACACACATACATGTATTGTATGTTTTGTATATTATCTGTCTTTGTGAATGTATAATTCCATACTTTCAATATTGTCTCAGAATGTTTCATTGAAGGTAGACATTTCGAGAAACAAATACACCTGTGGTAATCTTTAATTCGTTTTGGGTAGTTTATTAGTAACTTAGTTACTAGAAACTGCTTGACATTAAGAGACTTAAAATAATCTTCACAATTCTTCCCCATTCAGAGCTGTGTCAGCAACGCAGAGTGAAACAGAATGTGGAGTCTTTTATCAAGATTACTTGGACAATTCTGCTTCACTTCTAATTTAGAGGAATCTGTGTGTAGTTATGTACTTTTGAGTAGTTTTTTTGAATTAATACTAAACCTTTTAGTTTTTAGCAGAAGCTACCTAAATAGACCAAATTTTATGATCTTGATTTTGAGGAAAAAAAATTTTTTAGCTACAAAACAAATGGAATACATATAATGTTCATATTGTTTCTTTGTTTTGTTTAATTATTCAGGTTCATTCTAAAGAAGTAAAATAGTTCAATGTCTGGGTACATTTTGTTGAACTGAAACTTGGAGTTGATGTCAAAAATGAAACAAGCTGAAAAACGTTTTCCTTAAGAGTAAGCTTAATTTTAATGATTGTGACACAATGGTTTGTTATAAATTCTAAATAGCCAAACTAATCACAAGAAATTTAAATGTCATGCACAATTTTAGCATAAGTTGAATTTTCAGAAATAGTAGTAATTACCACAAAGGAAGGGGAAAATAATTTTGAAAATAAAAGTTGAATAGTCAGAAAGGAGAAAGAAATAAGGAATTGGAAACCAAAAGAAAATGAAATATTTTTACACAGTGGCCCCAAATAAACTAATAAAATATGATTCAAATGGGATAATGATGGACATTGATAAAATAAAACATATAGTATAAATGTTTAATGCCATCATTCGATCTTTTATAAACCAATATACAAATAAAAGTATCTGAAATCAATTAGATGTGACAAGTTCTACACATAGATAAACTTAATTAACTCTTATAGTAATCAAAATAGATTTAAGAAATGGAGTGATGGATGGTACATTCACGGAGACAATGTTTACAAAAAGCAGGTTACTAGATGGGAATTTTTGACAACAAAACAAACTATACACACACATAAGTATGTGTAAATATATTTATAATTACATATAAATTATGTAAGTAATATAGTTATAATACAGTATTTATAAACAAAAATAATATAAATAAATAAGTGTATATATAAATAGATGTATACACAGTCATGTACCACATAACATCCATTTGTGCAATGTCCGACTGCATATACAGTGGTGGCCCCATAGGGCTATAATAGAGTTCAGAAATTCCAATTGGAGAATGGGACATAGCAGATGTAACGGGACAGTGTACACAACAGCTTTCTGAACGCAACACTTATATCTCATGTCTCTTGTATACAAGCATTCCCGGGGTTACAAACAAGATCCTTTCCTAAGTCTGTCTTTAAATGGAATTTGTAGGTAAGTCAGGTACATACAGTTCTTATTTAGTGTCAGTTAGTCAAATGTTTGTCTTAGTATTTAGTATACACTTTACCTTTCTATGCATATAAAACACTTAAGAAACACTTCTAAACCGCACAATGTTTTCATGAGCATCACAAAGTAGAGTACGCGTTTGTTATTATGAACCATTGTATTTAAACTCAAATTTTTAATATAATAGGCTTTATGGCAGTCCATTCTTAAGTACGAGTTGTCTGTAAGTTGGATGTTCATAACCCGGGGACTGCCTGTAACGTGTTCGCACAATGCCAAATCACGTAACGTCCTATTATTTCACAGAACATATCGTGGACGTTAAGCGACATGTGACTACATAGCTCCATCTATCTATCTGTCTGTCTATCTATCCGTCTATAATTAATTAATTGTGTTCCTGCTCAGGTTTTACTGGTAATGATTACCAAGAGCAGGGAGAAGTCTGTCAGGCACAGAGCACAGAGAGTACGAGAAGAGTCTGTGAGGCATAGAGCACAGAGTGTGTGAGAAGATTAAGAATGACAAATGTCCATAAAAACATAAACTGTGAGGAGAGGAGAGAGATTAACAGTAGTCTTGTAAGGGAGGAAAAAATGAGTAGCAAGGAACGAGTGTACAAAAATATTCTTTATTTTATGGAGTTGAGTTACCAGCCAGTTAAGGAATCCGTGGAGTTGGGATCGCGGTGTTTGGAGATATTTAAAAATTTGGCAGATACTGCTTTACTTAACGAGAGCTCAGTTAATGACAGATGGTTTTGTGATTCCATTAAATTATACTTATTGGTACATGGACAACCTTGGCCACTTATCCATTAATAAAAAAGAATGGTATGAGAATATATTATAGTTTATGTTATTATTAGGAAAATTCGGGGTATCTGTTTCATTGGAAAGGTGAAACAGTAAGATTGGGTGTGGAATCTCTCTCTTCAGGTGGCTAGATTTAAGGATGGATTGGTCAATGAGACAAAGCCCTTGTTCTGGATTTTTTAATTGCTTCCAAGAATCAAGAGGAGGCTGAGCTTAATGATCTTAAAAATCTATTAGTTTGCCTTTTTTTTTTTTTAATCTCTTGAGATTTGCAAGAACAGGTAGGTGAGAATTCAAAATAGAACTAGGAAAGGCAATTGAAGAGACTGAGTCAAAGCAATAGAGACTGAGGTTTAGTAAGGATTCTCATGCCCTTTTATGTTCATTACTGTGGGAGAGTATTTCCAAATCACCTCTTGCCTTTCCTAAGACACTTCTCCTCAGTTTGCCTCTCTGGCACAGATTGTAGCTCATTTTCTAGCTCCTTCTACTGGGCCAGAGACTCCCTCTAATTCTTCCTTCCTTCCTCTTTTAAATTATTCCTTCCACAAACCTGTTTCCAGTGCAGAAGTTCCTGTGCTTGTGAAGAAATTAAATTCTGAAAGCCGTTCAGCTTGCCTTAGATGTATTTCCAAACAAATAGGAATGTGAGCCAGGACTTTCCTTCTGTTAATCAGGTGTATTGCTGAATCCTTTTTTTGTTTGTTTGTTTTGTCCTTTGCTGATACACATTCTATCAAGCAGTTTCTCCTACCCCCCAAAAAATCTAGACTAGAACCTACTACACTGAAAATCTTTCTAGGCAGATAATGATCTCTTCTAGTGTCTGCAGGGAATTCCTCTGCCGATAAGAGATTTATACTCTCTGCTCCCTTTGATCTTGTGTAGATTCAAATGGGATTGAACCTACTGAACCATCTGAGGCCTAAAACAAACATTTTGTCAGCAACATTTTCACCATGAGATTTTATGTTCTGGTGAAATTCTAGGCTTCTTTTTAATTAATCTTAGGCTAAGAGGCATCTGATCCTCTAGCCATACTTTCAAATGTTTCCTTTTAGCCAATCACTTTTCCTCTTCTATAGCTAATGATTGTCCTTTACATATCACATATCCATGGCACTTTTCGAAAGGTGGAGGATTTACTCCTTGTCCATAGGAATAGGACCTACTATCAAAATAATTTCCCCATAAGAATATTTAACCTTCATTACTTTCTCTCTGCTCTCAATTTTTAAACATCTACTATTGTTTTTATTGAAAACAGCCATTTTTTTTCTTATTAGCCTGTTGATCACTTCCTGTGGACATTTGTGCTATAATATTTGGAAAAATCTGAGCATATTCACCTTTAGAGTAGGAATAACCCAGTAGGTGTGGCTTCTCAGAGAGACACTCATGACATTACCCTCTGGAGAAGGCAGAGAATAAGCGATTTTGCCTTGGCCAATAACTTGGTTCATATCTACGTAAATTTGGTTAAGTTGAAGGTATAATTAGGGGAGTATACCAGCTATTACACTAGGCCCTGAGGTTGCTGAGATGCATAAGATAAGGTGCCTGCCGATAAGCAGTTCTGGCATTTCAGCAATTATTTGCATAAGACATGTTATAACAAAGCAATCAATGATAAGAATTGACAGTCAACCCTCATTACTTGTGGATGCCATATTTGTGAATTAGCCTACTTGCTAAATTTATATTAACCCCCAAAATCAATACTTGTGGTGTTTTCATAGTAATTCACAGACATGCACAGAACAGCAAAAAAATTTGAATGACCTGCTATGAATGTTTCCAGCTGAGGCTGAACAAGGCAACACTCTGACTTCTTGTTTCAGCTCTCGACTGTAAACAAGTATCCTTTCTGTGGTCTATTTGGTGTCACAGTTTTTGTACTTAGATGCCTTCTGTTGGTGATGACCCCCGAGCATAGTGCTGCAGTGCTGTCTGTTGTTGTTAGGTGCCATTGAGTTGCTTCCAACTCATAGTGGCCCTATGGACGATAGAATGAAACACTGCATGGTCACGCGCCATCCTCAGAATCCTTGCTATGTTTGAGCCCATTGTTGCACCCACTGTGTCAATCCATCTCATTGAGGGTCCTCCTCCTTTCCACTGACCCTCTACTTTACCAAGCATGATGTCCTTCTCTAGGGATTGGTCCTTTCTGACAACACGTCTAAAGTACATGAGACGAGTCTTGCCATCTTCGCTTCTAAGGAGAATTTTGGCTGTACTTCTTCCTAGATAGATTTGTTTGTTCTTCTGGCAGTTCATGGTATAGTCAGTATTCTTCACCAACACCATAATTAAAATGCATCAATTCTTCTTCTGTCCTGCTTATTCATTGTCTTGCTTTCACATGCATATGAGGCAAATAAAAAGACAATGGCTTGGGTCAGGTGCACCATAGTCCTCAAGGTGACATCTTCGCTTTTTAATACTTTAAAGAGATCTTTTGCATTAGATTTGCCCAATGCAATACGTCATTTGATTTCTTTACTGCTGCTTCCATGGGTGTCGACTGTGGATCTAAGTAAAATGAAATCCTTGGAAACTTCACTCTTTTCTACGTTTACCTGATGTTGCTTATCGGTCCAGTTGTGAGGATTTTTGTTTTCTTTATGTTAAGGTGTAATCCACATGGAAGGCTGTTGTCTTTGATCTTCAACAGTAAATGCTTCAAGTCCTCTTTACTTTCAGCAAGCGAGGTTGTGTCATCTGCATAACGCAGGTTGTTAATGAGTCTTCCTCTCATCCTAATGCCGTGTTCTTCTTCATATAACCCAGCTTCTCTGATTATTTCTCAGCATATAGATAGAATAGGTATGGTGAAAGGATACAATCTTGACGAAAAACCTTTCCTGATTTTAAACCATGCAGTATCCTCTTGTTCTGTTTGCGTGACTGCCTCTTGGTCTATGTACAGGTTCCTCATGAGCACAATAAAGTGTTCTGGAATTCCCATTCTTTGCAATGTTATCCATAGTTTGTTATGATCCACACAGTTGAATGCTTTTGCATAGTCAACAAAACACAGGTAAACATCTTTCTGGTAGTCACTGCTTTCAGCCAATATCCGTCTGACATCAACAATGATATCCCTCATTCCATGTCCTCTTCTGAATCCAGCTTGAATTTCTGGCAGTCCCATGTTGATGTACTGCTGCAACTGTCTTTGAATTATCTTCAGCATAATTTTACTTATGTGTGATATTAATGACATTGTTTGACAATTTCTGCACTCAGTTGGATCACTTTTCTTTGAATAGGCACAAACATGGATCTGTTCCAGTCGGTTGGCCAGGTAGCTGTCTTCCAAATTTCTTGGCATAGACATCATTGCATTCATTTGTTGAAACACCTCCACTGGTATTCCATCAATTACTGGAGCCTTGTTTTTCACCAGTGTCTTCAGTGCAGCTTGGGCTTCTTACTTCAGTACCACTGGTTTTTGATCATATGCTACTTCCTGAAATGTTTGAACATTGAGCAATTATTTTTGGTACGGTGACTTTGTGTATTCCTTCCATCTTCTTTTGATATTTTCTTAGTTGTTCAATTTTTTGCCTGCAAAATCCTTCAATATTGCAACTCAAGGCTTGAATTTTTTTCTTCAGTTTTTTCAGATTGAGCAATGCTGAGTGTGTTTTTCCCTTTTAGCTTTCTAACTCCAGGTCTTTGCACATTTCGTTATAATACTTTGTCTTCTCGAGTCATCTTTTGAAATCTTCTGTTCAGTTCTTTTACTTCATCATTTCTTCTTCTCACTTTAGCTCTTCTACGTTCAAGAGCATGTTTCAGAGTCTCTTCTGACATCCAATTTGGTCTTTCCTTTCTTTCCTGTCTTTTTAATGATCTTTTGTTTTCTTCACGTATGATGTCCTTGATGTCATCCTACAGCTCATCTGGTCTTCGGTCATTAGCGTTCAATGCATCAAATCTTTTCTTGAGATCGTCTCTAAATTCAGGTGGGATATACTCAAAATTGTACTTTGGCTTTCAGGCTTGCTTTAGTTTTCTTTAGCTTCAACTTGAACTTGCACATGAGCAAGTGATGGTCTGTTCCACAGTTGGCCCTGGCCTTGTTCTGACTGATGATATTGAGCTTTTCCATCATCTCTTCCCACAGATGTAGTCGATTTGATTCCTGGGTATTCCATCCAGTGAGGTCCACGTGATTAGTCACTATTTTATTGAAAAAAGGTATTTGCAATGAATAAGTTGTTGGTCTTGCAAAATTCTATCATGCGATATCTAGTATTGTTTCTATCACCAAGGCCATATTTTCCAACTACTATCCTTCTTCTTTGTTTCCAAGTTTTGCATTCCAATCAAAAGTAATTATCAATGCATCTTGATTGCATGTTTGATCAATTTCAGACTGCAGAAGCTGGTAAAAATCTTCAAATTCTTCATCTTTAGTATTAGTGGTTAGTGCATAATTTGAAAAATAGTCGTATTAACTGGTCTTCTTTGTAGGCATATGGATATTATCCTATCAGTGACAGCATTGCATTTCAGGATAGATCTTGAAATGTTCTTTTTGATGATACATGCAACCCTGTTCTTCAATTTGTCATTCCTGGCAGAGTAGGTCATATGACTGTCCATTTCAAAATGGCCAATACCAGTACCTTTCACCTCACTAATGCCTAGGATATTGATCTTCAAATGTTCCATTTCATTTCTGGCAACTTCCAATTTTCCTTCATTCATACTTCATACATTCTGCATTCTGATTATTAATGGACGTTTGCAGCTGTTTCTTCTTATTTTAAGTTGTGCCCCATCAGCAAATGAAGGTCCCGAAAGCTTTACTCTATGAATGTCATTATGGTCAACTCTACTTTGTGGAAGCAACTCTTCTCTAGTCTCATTTTGAGTGCCTTCCAACACAAGGGACTCATCTTACAGCACTATAGCAGACAATGTTTGACTGCTATCCCTAAGATTTTCACTGGCCTATTTTTTCAGAAGTAGATTGCCAGGTCCTTTTCCCTGTTTGTCTTAGTCTGGTAGCTCCACTGAAATCTGCCATAGGTTACCCTGCTTGTGTTTATAATACCAGTGGCATAGCTTCCAGTATCACAGCAAAACACAAGCCACCATAGTATGACAAACCAGTGGTGGCAGTGTTGTCTAGTGTTCCTAAACACAAGAAGGCTGTGATGTACCTTACAGAGAAAATATATGTGTTAGGTAAGCTTTGTGGAGGCATGAGTTATAGTGCCATTGGCATAAGTCTAACATTAATGAATCAACAATTTATATCAAATAAGTTATCTGAAAAAGGAAAATAAGGTTATGTATTTTTCGGTTAACAAAACCGTTGTGACCAGAGGCTCTTAAGAACCTAAGTCTGTATTTTCCATGGAGCAGTGGTTGAGTATTCACTAACTCAGTGTTTGTGGTGACTTTATACAATATAATGACAAAGAATGGTAAGAATTGACTGTATATGAATGCTCTGTGAGTGGGGATATTTGGGAAGGGCTCACAGAGATGATGGTTGAAGTACATCTTGAAAGATAATTAGCCATCCTCTAGGCAGGTGGAGGTGGTTCAGTGGTAGAAGTCTCGCCTCCCATGTGCAAGACCCGGGTTCAATTTTCCAGCCAACGCACCTCATGTGCAGCCACCACCTGTTTGTCAATGGAGGCTTGCACGTTGCTACGATACTGAACAGCTTTCAGCAGAACTTCCAGGCTAAGACAGACGACAAATAAAGGACTTGCAAAAGGCATTGGACTAAAAGACTGGCTTGTGAGAGCTGTGAAAAGTAGGGCACATTCAGGGACCTTTGATTAGAGCTTGGATTGATTGTGGGGAATAACATAAAGTAAAGCTGGAGAGTGAAGGTGGGGGCAGACCATAAGGAGCTATGCTTTTAAGAATTGCAGGATTTTAACAAGAGTTGTATTTTTACCCAATTGTGTTTTAACTGGATCTTTCTAGCTCTGGTCATTTAGAAGACAGACTGGAGGGTTGGAAGACTGGATTCTTAAGTTATAGGTTTTAGTTTACAGAGTTCTTTTGTGTCTGATTGTGAGGACAAGTTGTGTGGTGGTTTCTGGGTAGTACCTTGCAAAGTAGTTGCACCTCTGACAAGAACAGAGGGCAAATGTTTTGCTGAAACTATGATAGAGTCGACTTTATCAGAAAATCCAAAGGGCGAGGACTTCAATATTTTCCACTGTAAAAACAACTGCTTAAATCGAACATGGATTAGCTCCTTAGCCAGTGGACCAAGAAATATCTGCAAATGATTCAGTGATTTCTTTGTGGTTGCTTGGTTTAGTGCTGATAGAACAGTGAAATAGGAAGTTAGAAGTTCAGCGTTTTAAGCTAGCTACTAACTTTCCATGTGACTTTGAATAAGCCTATGTGTGTGTTTCTGACAATTTTAAGTTGAATTAATATCTAGTGTGAAGAGTGAAGGGCTGGGGCTGGGCCTGAGCATGAAGGACAAGGGGGTCAGTGAAGTTTAAAGTCTACATCTCCTGTGCCTAAACAGCAGCTCTTGGGACATCATAGTCAGATTAGGTATGGAAGCTGTTAGATTGGAAATCCAGCCCAAAGCCCAAAGGGATAACTTCTCTCCTTCCCTCTAAGGAACCATTGGACCCTCATTTCTGACAGATTTTCAGAGCACTAAACATAACCATGAGCTACTGTCTGATATATCTAGCTTTTTTCCTCAATGTCCTTTCCTATGAAAACTGTCTCAGAGCACTTCACTTTAGGACAAAACTCTCAGAGAAAAATGAAGTAGAGAATGAACAATTCTGCATAATTTGGGAAGTAACCCTTCATTTGTCTTTTATTCATAGGTCGTGTCTACTTTCCCATATAGTCTCAAAATGTACAGCGAATTCATTTGCATTCCTATTTGTTTCCACACGAAACACAGAGTGTTCTAGGTTGTCTCTAAATTCACTGGGATTCAGTCCTACTAGACACACCCAGTAAGATGTATGACAAAACTTTTGACCAATTACTTAAGACATATTTGTCTAAAGACAAAACAAATCACCACCACCACAACGAAACAGTAAGCAAAGAAATTCCAGAATGTGCTAGGAGAAGGAAAGAATTTATAAAATAAAGGCACAAGCACAAGCTAAAATATTCTTTTGCTAGGAGCTGAAATGGAGACACTGAATGTCAACTATTGCTAGAGAAGCAGTCATCTTAGAAGAGTTTAGCGAGTATTAATATCAGATATATTATATGAAATATATCATATTCTATGAAACAGTTGATAATAGCTAGAATCCATTGGCCTCTCATCATGTACTAAAGGCTTCACATGTATCATCTCATTTGAGCCTGACAATACCTTTGAGGCAAGTACTGTTGTATCTTCATGGTTCAGAAGAGAAAAGAGAGGTTACTGTAGGCTAAGTAACTTTCTCAAGGTCACCAGTGATGAGGTGGGGACTTGGACCTTCGTATGCCTGGTACTTAGCCCTAGGTAGATTATGTAATCTTTTCTTGGGAGCTTTAAAATTTAAACTTTATCTTTGCTGTCCTGTTTCATTTATTTTGAACAAGATTCCATCTTTACAGCAGTGAAGGAGAAACAGTTTAGGGGGGGATATCAGAAACCACTGCTATGCTAAAAATGGCTCTAAGGCATGCACGTGGATAACGAGTCCTTTGACTGTATTAGATTTGACAAATTGCAGTTGTAGAGGGAACAAGGGACCCAGAATAGATGGCTTTATTTCAGAAAAGAAAGGTGCAAAGTGGAGAGACTCATTAATGTTGAAGCACTAGATGGATAACCAGTGACAAATATCAAGTAGATTTGCTTCAGTTTGGTCAGAGAAAGGGTCATTGATTATTTTTGGTTAAACTAGTTCACAGAGGCCAGGACTTCACTAAAAAAGAAAATTAATTGCTTCCATTTCCCACTAATTGCCTCAGCATTTCCCTTTGCTTTGTCATTGGAGATTTGCTCAGAGAGGCAAAAAGTCAAAAGTCAGAGTTCGATGGGATCTACATAAAAAGGGAATCTGAGGAGACCAAATTATGGCATTTGGTGTAATAATGATAATGATATTTAGCATTTTCCCTGGGAGTCCCGTGGATTTTCAATCTTTAATCAGACCATAGGGCACATTTAAGAGAGTTCACTGTTTTTATTTCCATCTAGAGGATAAGGCATCACAAAGAGATGAACTGACCTAGGGCAGGTCTCTGGAGATGTTAATCCTGTATGTTGGGTTACACCCTCGAAAGTTGAGTTTTACCTGGAAGCCTGGACACTTCTCAGAGGTACCATTCAGTCACGCTCCCTCAAAGTCTTTAGGTTTATTTGCCCATTATTGTCTGAGATTATTGCCTTGATCAATGGCAGAAAAATCACCCAAGGAAATAGCATGAAATTGTTTTGATGTCACAACAATTTTTTTTAGCTCCCAGGCTGTTAGATGATGATTGAGCCATCTTTAATTAAGAGATATTATACCTTGAATTTGCTGAATTAATCACTCCTTGAAATTTTGTCCTGCTCTAAGTTCTATGGAATATATGGGTTTTATCATCTAGACATTTTATTTTTTGGAACTCAACGTTTACATGTAGAAAGTGGAAAAAACATGGACTTTGGGATGTGATAGGTCAATTTCTGAATTCTTCTGCTCCGCTGATTAACTTGGAATGCCTTCAGAGGTCCAACAACCAAATGTTTCTTCTTAGGAAAGTCCTAAATACAACCACTTTTTTTTGTTGGAAGGGCCAGAAATATAAGTTATTGTTAATTAGGTATTTATTACATTATTCTCTGCTATTGAGTGAATTTCAACTCACAGCGAACTTATAAGACAGAGTAGAACTTCCTTATAGGGTTTCCAAGGTGGTAATCTTTACTGAAACAGATCACCACATCTTTCTCCTATAGAGCAGCTGATGGGTTCAAACTGCCAACCTTTTGGTTAGCAGACAAGCGCTTTACAACTGAGCTACTGGAGTTTTATTACATTATAAACTCTTAGAAACATGGTATAGCTGAGCATAAGTTTTAAAGCAAGATGGTTAGGTTTCAAAACAAGCTCTGCCATAACTGACTCCAGACAGATCACGTAATTTGATGGAAATTCAATTTTTTCGTCTGTAAACCTGACCCATCTCATAAGGTTTTCATGGTTATTAAATGAAGAGAGTTGGGTAAAGAGCCTAGCTTGGTGGTTGCATAGAGATGGAACCTGGCAACTGTTAGCCATTCTGCTTATTGTTATTGTCATTAGTTGCCACTGAGTTGACTCTGAATCATGGAGATCTCATATATAACAGAATGAAACGTTGTCTGGTCATGTGACATCTTCATAATTGTTGGTATGTTTGAGTTTACTGAATCTGCTCATTAGTGCTGTTATTAGAAATTATTAGGACGTTAAATGATAAAACGATTAATTGGAGCAAGACTTAAAACAAACATAAGATACTGGGTGCAAAAGAAGTCTGATATTTTATGAAAAGACTTTATTTAAGCAAGATGCTCTCATAGTTATGGTGAACTTGAGCTGGACCATCTTTCTCTGGTTATACGCTTCTCCAGAGCAAGTCCTCTTTACCCCAACTTATGAAAAGCACTTTACTCACGTTAAGCCATTTAGTAATCAGAATGACCCTGAGTATTGAGGAGTATTATTGCCCTCATTGTGCAGATAAGGGTACTTAGGTACTAGGAGGAAATATCTAGCCCAAAGCAACACAACTTGTCATTGGGGAATCCAGGTTTGAAGATTAAAAACCTGTGTTCTTAACTGCTGCTTTAATAAGGCTTTATAAACATCAGACTGCATTTCCAGGTTTTCATTTGTGCAAGCTGATAAATTAAATCCCCTCTTTTAAATTAACTAAGAGGAGTCTTCAAGCTTATCTTTTTTCTGACTAAATAATAGCAATTCACACTAAGAAAAGAAAACCCATTGTCAACAGTGGCATCAATGGCATTAAACCCTACATTGGGTCCTTTCAAAGTGTTCTTATTTAATCTAAAAAATTACAGACTAGCCCGTTCTCTTGTCGGGAGACACGCTCAGTCACCTAACTGGAAAATATCAGGAGCTGGGCAGATGGGCGCTTCCTGCTCCCATAGCCCTTTTCTCTTGTCCTTCTCTCTCCTTTGCTGCCCTTCTTTAGCTCTCAGGCGGGGCCAAATGAGCCCTTTCCCCCAGTGCTGATACTGAGGCCCAACTCTGAGTGGAGCCTTAATTGTCAAACTAGTTGCTCACAACTTTTTTGACTTGTTTCTCTTCAACAATGTAACTTAATAAAACTCTTCAAATATATAAACAGGGCACACCTACTAAAAACAGGAAGAGCTAAGACTGTGTATACATGGGAACTCCAGTTTGACTGTTTTGATTAACTTGACTGCTCAAGTCAGTCAAAAAGTAATCACCAGTTAAGCAAACCATTCTGACAGATTGTTGGCCCGCTGTGACTGCTTATTTGACTGGCCTGCCTGTCAGACAGGTTGAAGTGGTCAGATTGACTGGAGACAGCCTAACTGGAAAAATTTAACTTTGGAGGACGTGGGTGTCTGTATACCAGAATCTACTTTAAATAACTTTATTTGAAATCTGTACCTATTTTCCTGGGACCAGTGACAGAAGTTTGAAAGTGACATATTGCAGCATTTGACTTCTAGAGTGAGATGTCTCATGCTTGCTAGAGCTGGCAATATATTTATAGGCTACAACACAATTGCATTTTTCTCTATGCACATACAGAGTTCAAGAAGATTGAAACTCTACCCTAACTTAGCTGAGTCCTGCTAAGGCATTATATCCTCTTACTCTTCTAAAGGGTTGATGATAAATGCATGACAGCAAATGACTTCGCAGATATCAGGTTACCAATTCAATCATTAGTGACCGGTGGTAAGGCAAGATTGACCTTGCCTGCTAATAGTAATCCTTCTAAGGAGAAGAATTTATGAGAGAAAATTTAAAAAAACAAAACAAAACAAACTTTGATGAGAAACAAAATAATCTAGTTAACATTATTTGAATTTCTTCTTAAAAACAAGTCCCTTTATATATCTATTATTATATCCCTTTAGAAAATTTACTTTGAAATGGGCTCCCAGGTATTGAGCAAGACAAAAAAAACACTATAAGGATGAAAAAAAAAAAAAACCCATTTATTATCATATTATCATGTTGTACTTTATGGGGAGAACGTAATGAGGTTATTGTCTGCCGTAAGCTCATTTTTATAAGGTCTGGTTTATGTTAGCGGAATGTCCTAATGTATTTACACTGAGAATTTGAAATTTCCTGTTATTGTTTGAAAGACTTAATTCATGTGCTGCTTTTTAATGCTCTTAAAATTATAACTTTTCCCATGGAAATGTTTTGTAAATGTATAGGACTTAGATTCTATCTTATGCATTTTTATTAAATAAGTTCAATAGTAAGATTAGACAGGAGTTAGGGCTAAAGCGTCAGTAATGACTTCAAAGTAATGACACTTTTCTTAAAATAGCTTGCTTAATAGTTGCATTTTCTCTTATGTTAAAGTATAAGAGTCACTTTATATGTCATTCTTTTTTTTATTTTTGTGATTAATGGAGAGGAAGGAAGCTTATTTTTCTTTAAAAGTTTATCCTTTCAAGTCATCTTATGATTTTAAGTGTTTTTAGCAATACAACACTTAGACCTGAGTAAAGAGAGAACTAAATCAAATTCCAGAGTTTAAGGAATGCTACAGGGAGTCCCTGGGTAATACAAATAGGTAATGAAAGGGTGTCATTTTGAGTCCACCCAGAGGCACCTTGAAAGAAAGGCCTGGCAATCTACTTCCAACAACCAGCCACTGAAAACCCTATGTAGCACAGTTCTACTCTGACACACATGGGGTTGCCATAAGTTGAAATCGACTCAATGGTAACTAGTTGACAGGGAGGCCAACAGGGGTGTATATTTAAATTTTATATGTTCTCAACATTACAGAAATGAACCCTGGTGGTAACAGTTTTTAAGTGTTTGGCTGCTAACCAAAAGGTTGACAGTTTGAACCCACTGGCCACTCCACAGGAGACAAGACCTGGCAATCTGCTTCTGTAAAGATTACAGCCTAGGAAACCCTATAGGGCATTTCTACTCTGTCCTATAGGGTCGCTCTGAGTTGGAATTGACTTGACAACACCCAACAACAACAACGTTACAGAATTTTTATTAATAGTGTTTCAATGATCATCTTAATGCTTCCAATCTTTTACACATTTAGGATTATTTCTTTAGAGTACAAAAATAACTTGCACAAGTTTATATCCCTTGACAGCAACTCATGGGGGTGCCTATTAACATTGATCCCTCCTCAGCATTAGATGTTATCATTAAAAAGTATTTGTTAATTTGAAAAGCAGAAAGCTTTCTTTCACCAATCACTACCAGTTAGGAGGAGCCCTGGTGGTGCAGTGGTTAAGAGCTACAGCTGCTACCTAAACGTCGGCAGTTCAAATCCACCAGCCGCTCGTTGGAAATCCTATGGGGCAGTTCTACTCTGTCCTATAGGGTCGCTGTGAGTCGGAATTGACTTGAGAGCAACAGGTTTGGTTGTTTTGGACTGGTTAGGAACAGAGACTCTGGAGTGAGACAGGTACGAATTTGAATTCTTGCTCTGCTTCAGAGCTATGTAACCTCACTTCGATCTCCACTTTTCTCACGTGCAGTACATAGAGAATAAGGCCGTTCTCCTGACCGGTTTGCTGTGAGGATTATGTGTTAGTTTCCTGGGACTTCTGTACCAAAGTACCTCACTGAGCAGCTTGTAAGACCAGAAATTTATTGTCTCGCCACTCTGGAGGCAAGGAGTCCAAAAGCAGGGTATTCGCGTGTTGATTCCTCCCTATCTCAGAAGTTAGAGATTGTTTTAGGCAATGAAACATTAAGATAGAAGTTTAAATGATATAAAGAAACTAAAATTTCTCCTGAGGAAGACAGGACTCTTTGGGACAACAAACATTTAGTACATAGTTCTAGGAACAAAGTGCATTAGGGAAATGAAACAGTTTTATCTAGAGTTATTATTGTTGGAAGGCAAATTTCAATTTTAGCCTCGTCCCAGACTGTATGCAGAACCCAGTCCTTGTAGCATGTGGTGGTCACAAGATAGACTAAAGAAAAACAAAACTAAACTAAAACAAAAACGTGAGTACATGAAGTCAAAACTCAGTAATATGGGGAAGCAACTCCAAAGGTTTTTCAACAAGAGGCTAGATAGAGTCAGTTGATTTATATCTATATACAGGGAACACTTTTTTTTTTTTCCCCCTAATAGTGGGGTCTGGAGTTAAATTTTATTTTATTAACCTGTGAGTTGATATCTTTCAGTATTGAAAGATTATCCTATTCAAAAGACTTGAATCAAAAGACTATTGAGCTCACATTTTGTCTGTGTGATGTGAGCAAGCCTGTTAACCTGTTCGAGCCTCAGTTTCTTCATCAAAATGGGGAATAAAAGCCTTAGTGAAATTATTGGAATGTTCAACTCCAATTGTGACTGTGGCTACTAGTATTTTGCATTCTGGGGCTGCAACTAATCCATGAGGTCCTGCCTTCAATCTCCTCAATGAATTAATGTTTCATGGCTACGTACTTTCTGTAACCATAAAAAAATTAAAACGGAAGTATGTTTCTTTGATTTTTAAAGGAAGATTGTTCTTCAGTGCTCAAGGGGAATGTGAAACTACTATGACCGTGTAACTGAAGGCTTTTCCTCCATGAAGGTAGCATTACTTGATTCATGTAGATACCCCAATAATAGGTGAATTTAAAACCTAGGGAGTCAATAATGATCATATTTACTAGTTGAGTAGAGAAAAAAAAGCTTTGCCTTTTTTCCTCCAAAATACTAGTAATATCTATGAAAATTGAAAGACAAATGCACTTATGAAACAAAGCCATTTCCTGCAGTTTGTCAATCAAAATGAATAATCTCAAAGTCTCATTTTCAATTAGATTATTTTAATATTTAACTACCTAAAATGCCCCCAATCATATTCTTTATAAAATGGTTAGGCTAGAGTACTACAGTTCTAATGATGACATTTTATTATAACAAAAATGACTTCATTAATTGATGGTCATATATCAGCCCTTAAAGTAAGTAGATAAAAGATATAAAAAAAGTTTTCAAGCCTAAAATAGTATAAAACCATTTGAATTGTTTAGATTGTTTTCAGGCGTAAGCCCTTATTATCCTTTTATTCTTACAAAAATGTATAAATTTCTTTGTTATAAATTCAACTGCATTAAGTGGCCTGTGAATTTCTTTTATAAGGTATTAATAGGTTGACAATATATTGATATTATTACAAATCCAACTGTTAAGATGCAATAAAAATTGCAAATATAGTGCTTTGTAATGGTGTGATATAAGAGATGGCCAGCATTATAGACAGGTTTGGGTTTTTATCCTAGATGTTCCAATTTATAGGTTTTGGAGCTATTTTAGAACATGTAGATTTTTTAAAGAAAATGCATTCATGATTTCTAAGATATTTGAAATATGACCTTTTAAAGAAGTCAGTCTTGTTTCTCCTTTATTCTCTGCATCCTTGAAAGAACATTCACAACTTGATAATGAAAATTATATCAAAAGGTCACTATACCCAAGATGAAAAATAGTGCTTTTGAGAATCACATGAGAGCCTCGTTTTAACTTGAAAGTAACTGTGAAGTGTAAAGCATCATCTAAACACAATTGTTGATTTTTGAAGTTGAAAGTCTTTCGCTTTATAAGACTTCTTAATGAATATCAATGTTTAAGCTCTAATGCAATCACATAAACATTTTTGGAAAAGAAATTTAATTTATGACATTTTACTAAATCTTTTTTTTTCTTTTTCTTTTTGTATTTTGTTGTACTTCAGGTGAAGGCTTACAGAACAAATAGTTTCTCATGAAACAGTAGTACACATGTTGTTTTATGACAT
>NW_004444187.1:2428594-2438727 GCF_000243295.1 Trichechus manatus latirostris
CTGTACTGGACTCAGTCCGGTGGAGGCCTTGGTAGCTGTGGACAATTAGTCCTTCGGACTAATCTTTTCCTTGCATCCTGTTCTCTTCATTCTCCCTTGCTCCAGAAGGGATGAGACCAGTGGAGTATCTTAGATGGCCGCTCACAGGCTTTTAAGACCCCAGACACTACTCACCAAGGTTAATTTATGACATTTTACTAAATCTTGCTTAAGTAATTAACTTGCATTTTTTCACATTTAGAGAAAAGTATTGAATTTCATGGGAGCTTAAGCTTCTAAAAAACATCTAAATTGTGACATTAATTTACTTAAATATGCCCATAAGTAATAAATATATTAACTATGTTTAATAATGTTATCAATATATAATATTGTTAGACCTGCACAAGTCATTCTTTCATTCATTTGGTTGGTTTGTTGAGTTGGAAATGGCAATACCCCACCTCATTATTTTTCTAAGAGATACCATATGGGCCATTTGAACTTGAATTTTTGATGAATTATTATTTCTGAAAATCAGAAGGACTTAAATGTAGTACTGAAATTTTCTTAAATAATTGTGGAAGCCCATTTGAGTTCTTATTTTATGATCATGAGATTAAATTAGAGAACACATGCAAAGCATATAGTATAATCCTTTGTAGATGGTGTTCACTCAATAAGCAAAAAGAGATACAAGTCTTCTATCCAAAAACCTAGGGCTAGATGTGTTTCATAATCCTCAATATCTGAGATTTAGAAAGGTAATGTGGTATATATACTATTTATTACTTGAAACCCCCAGGATCCAGGGCACCATCTCATAATCAAACACATTAATATCTGTAGCTACTCCACTGGCCTCACCCCTTCAGGAGCAAGGGAGAATGAAGAAAACAAGATACAAGGGAAAGATTAGTCCAAAGGACTAATGGACCACAACTACCACGACCTCCACCAGACTGAGTCCAGTACAAGCAGATGGTGCTCGGCTACCACCACTGCCTGCTCTGACTGGGGTCACAACAGAGGGTCCCAGACAGAGCTGGAGAAAAATGTAGAACAAAATTCTAACTCAAAAAAAAAAAGACCAGACTTACTGGCCTGACCGAGACTGGAGAAACCCCCAGACTATGGCCCCCGGACACCCTTTTAGCTCAGTAATGAAGTCACCCCCAAGGTACACCATTCAGCCAAAGATTAGACAGCCTCATAAAACAAAACGAGCCTAATGGGGCACAACAGTCCAGGGACAAGGACTAGAAGGCAGGAGGGGAGAGGAGAGCTGGTAATAGGGAACCCAAGGTTGAGAAGGGACAGTGTTGACATGTCATGGGGTTGTTAACCATTGTCATGAAACAACATGTATACTAACAGTTTAATGAGAAACTATTTGTTCTGTAAACCTTCATCTAAAGTACAATTTAAAAAAAGATTAATATCAGTAGCAAAGCATATAAATATTTACAGTAAGCCAGCCCTGGTAGCGCAGTGGTTAAGAGCTCAGGCTGCTAACCAAAAGTTCGGTGGTTCGAATCCACCAGCTGCTTCTTGGAAACCCTATGGGGAAGTTCTACTTTGACCTATAGGGTTGCTATGAGTTGGAATTGACTCAATGGGAAAGGGTATTCAGTGGGATAAAGAAAGATTCTAAACAGCCTCACTTTGTTTTAGGTCTGATTTTGCCACCAAATGAGTTTGCATGAAACTTAAAAAAACTTCTGGTTTTCAGAGCTATTTGGATTTTGGAATTGCAGATAAAGGGTTGAGTACTAGTAACATGACAGCTGTGATACAGACAGTTGCAGTAGGAAAATAAGGTTGTGTATATATCAGAATGTTGAATACAGAATTTTGGAAGAAAGGATTTAATTAAGGAGGACTTACCTGACAGTGTAATATGTACAAACTTCAAATAAGCATTTTGAAAGATGTGTGGAACAAAATCAATGGGACCTAGGGGGAGAATAGTTAGAGTTTAGTATCAGAATAGACTTTCCTAGGCTTAATTAAAAGTTGGGAATCCACCATGTTCAATTTTAGGCTGACTCATCTCCTAATTACATACACCCTCCAAAGTCCATCTCATCAGTTATCATATAGGTGTAGATGACATGTAGGTTACATCCACAGCCCAATACCTTACTTCTGAATTCCAGACCCATGTATGCCAGTTTCCTTCTTGACATCCCCTCTTGGATGTCTTCAAGGTATCACAAACTCACTGTGTGTAATATGAAACTCATGGTTCCCTGTCCTCTGCAAACCTCAGACTTCTCAGTGAAGGGCATCACTCTCTATTCAATTACTTAAACCAGAAGCCTGCTCTTCCTTAATCTGTTTCTAAACATCTCTTGAATCCAGCTACTTGTCTCCATGTGACCACCTCCCCCTATCTCATATCCCTAGTTCAAGCAGCTATTATTATCACTCTAAGATTCATCTAACTGGACTTCCTGCACCCGCTATTGCCCACTACTTCGTGATAAAGAAATTAAGATACATTTATATGCCTAAAGTTTGCACGGGCTGGTCCTATAGGCCTCTATAGCCTCATTCTATATCACGATCTCTCTACTCTAGCTCCATTATCTCCTTTCATTGCATTTTTCTCACCTTGCTTCTTTCCACAACAGGGCCTTCGCGTATGCTGTTCCATTTCTCTAGGATGTTTTTCCTTGTATTCTCATTACTTCCAACTCATCTCTCAGATCCAGCCCTATCATCCTTTCCTCTGTAGGGGGGGTCTTTCTGGACCTCCATCTAGATCACATTTCTGTCATGTATCTCTCCTTCTTATCACTTATAACATTGGAAATTTATTATCATTTATGTGATTATTTTATTAAATTCTGTCGCTTCCACTTGTCCATAAGCTAAATGAGGAGGCAACACGTTTGACATTGCTCACAATGGTTACCAACCCAAGTGCTTCACATGCACAGGCACTCAAATGTGTGTTAAATGAATGAGTGAAACTAGAAGCAGAAACTGACATTAATTTGAATGACTTCTTCCTATTTAATCTAAGACTTTCTGCTTGATTTTATGACACCTTTTATTTTCATAGGGCTTATCACATTGTCTTATAAGTTTACACTCTTTGAAGACCAGCCTTATGTCTGTTTGGTTCATAATTATATTCCCAGAACCTATTACAGTAGCACAAAACCTGATTGTAGTAGGCACCAAAAATATTTGTAGAATTAATTAATATGAAACCTGAGAATGCAATATCAAATACACATTAAATTTTTCTCAGTGTTTCATACTAACTTATTTTGGTTATTGATGTTACCAGTTGACATTTGTGTGCACATGGCTGTTGTGATTTTTTTGAAGCCAATGTGAGATGGTCAGTATCTGAAGTGATTCTGGATTGATGTTTGTGCCTTGAAAAATCTCAAATACACACATTTTAAAAAACAGATCAGACTAAGTAAACCTGTATTATTGCTGGTATTTGTTCCTTTTCCTTTTAAGGTATAAAATAGAAATTTTACAGGGAAACTAATGTAAACAAAACAAATCAACACAGGGATAAATGAAGGTAGGTAGACACATAAGAGAAGATTAGATTTCATACTACGTAAGAGTGCTAGTGGAGGGCAGGCATTTTTACAGCTAGAATACCACTGAATTAGAAAAACTCTGCTTAATAATATTCATGTCTCTTTAGTCTTTTAAACGTAGATTTCCCTCAAAGACACACCGCTGGAATTATCCAAAGCATCTCAATGATTGGGACTAAAGAAATACGTTAGAATCACATTTTATATTATTATCCATTAAATAGCTTTGGATTATATAATATTCAGTTGAAATATGCTGACAGTTATTCAGAAACCTAAGTAAAACTTTTGATGAACTTTAGTTCAGTCGTTATATCTCAATCAGACAAGCTCTACTTTGTAATTTTAGGTTTCGTCAAGATGAGATTTATGGGCATATCACATCCAAGGACTGCTGTGAGGAAAGTAAGATTTGAAGAAATGAGTTATTAATCTTTACTATAGAACATTAACAAATGTCATGTGGCTTTTATGAGTAGATACCTAGGAGGTAGTAGAATCATAAGCCCCCCAAAATAGATTTTCTCTTATATACCTGTGACACCAGAAACATAATTAATAGTTATCTATTACTCACTTGTGAAGTCCAAACTTTCACTTCATTTATTACATTCAAACTTAGGGTAAAATTAACAAAATTAAAATAAGGGTTGTCATATTATAATGAATGGGATTGTCTGGGTTTTTGATGTGTGTGGGTACGCGTGTGTGCGCGCGCGCGCATGCGCACATGTGTGTATGTGTGTGTGGGGTGACTGTGTATGTGTTTTTATTTACTATCACCAGGTAATATATTTAGAATAAATCTATCTCTGGCTGATGGTCTAAACATGCTTATTAGGTATGTCTCCATGTTTGCCTGTTGGATTTAATTGGCTAGTCAAGAGAATAGTCATACAGTCTTGTTACTGAGATAATTGCTTGTGTGGTGTTTGCCGTTATATAGTAGTTTTGAGTTCCAAAGGCCAGTGCCCAGAGCCATTCCCAGGTTCCTTGCCCTCGGTTTAGATAAGTGGTCTCCAGGTGGATGGTGACACCTGGGTCACATACCTGCTTTCTGAAGAGGAATGACTTTCCCTTGGGACTGAGTTTAACAAAGAACAAACTCTCATTAAATGTTGCAGAGTGAATGTAGAAATAATTAGCTGAGGGCTTTTACCATTATCTTATGCTTCCTCTATAAAAAGGTAACATTTTTAAAGAAGCTAAAATGAAGATAAGCCTGCATAAACACGATTTGTGATTAAAAACATTGTACATGACACATAGCAATAGTTAAAGAGATATGACAGTTTTGTGGAATAGAGAACCACAGCTTTGGTGAAGGTCTTCATAGTATTTTGGTGGAAATGCTGATTTGTTTCTTAAATTCCCTTGTACAATATAGTCCCTTAAATTCCCTTGTACGATATGTTATTGGCAATTCAATAGGATCAGAAACCCACATATGAAATAGGTCAAAAGATGACAGTGTAGAATACTGGTGAGTGAACTGGAGGAATAAACTCATACATTCAGGAGCATAATTCGAAAATCACTGCGTGAAAATAAGCATGACTCTATGTGGAGAGGGGGCAGTGGTGGTTCAGGGGGCAGGATTCTCGCCTTCCATATGGGAGACTTGGGTTAGATTCCAATGCACCTCATGCACAGCCACCACCCATCTGTTAGTGGAGGCTTGAATGTTGCTATGATGCTGAACAGGTTTCGGCAGAGCTTCTAGCCTAAGACAGACTAAGAAGAAAGGCCTGGCAATCTACTTCTGAAAAATCAGCCTGTGCAAACCCTGTAGATCACAATGGTCAGATCCTCTTGTGCATAGGGGTCATCATGAGTCAGGGCTGACTCCACGGCAGCTAACAACCATGTGAGGAATAGAAAACCTGTCCAGCCAGCACCTCTTTACTGGCCTCCTTTTCCCCACAGCTAACCGGTGGCACAGTGGTTAAGAATTTGGCTGCTGACCAAACGGTCAGCAGTTCCAATCCACCAGCCACTCCTTGGAAACCCTATGGGGCAGTTCCACTCTGTCCTATAGGGTCTCTATGGGTCAAAATCAACTCAACAGCAATGGATTTGGTGTTTTGTTTTTTCTATCTACCAGGAAATTTTAAAATCCAAGTGCAAATAGGGTTGCCTAACTCAAAAACAGTTACTCTTAATTAATCACTATTTATTTTAGACATGATTTTGTCTTAGGCTTAAGCAAAACAAAACTTTCTAAATTAATCTTTGGTGGTTTGTAGAGTTGAACCCTCTCAAGACTGATCCAAACTCTGGGATTTCAAATAATTTCATCAGCTATGAGATACCCTAAGATTATCCTCTATGGTTGTTTCAACTGCTATTATTAAAAAATATTACCTGACTTCTTTTTAAGGCCTTAGGCTACATTTCCTGGTATAAATATCTCTCACCACATTCTCACCTCACATTTATTTATAATGTTTTGGGAAATAGGGAGACCATAAGTAAATAAATCGTTGGAAATGAAGTAAAGCAAATCTCTGCATATAGACAAAAACTCAGACTTAATCTGTTATTATTTTTAGTATGCAAGTGAAGCATGTCAGGGTAACAATGTTGAAAGTTCAGAGTTCTGAAGCTACGATTTACTTACTGTATTTAGTAGCAAAATTTCCATTCATTTTGGTGGCCTTCATTTTTTTTGACAGTCCAACACACCAAATCACAATCTCTCTCTCTCTCTCTATATATATAAGCCTATTCTGGATTGATGTTTGTGCCTTGAAAAATCTAGGTGTAGAATGATGTTCTGACTAGGATTTACCTGCTTTAACAGATTCCCAAAGCTGTCTGTGGTCATCATAGTACTCACATACTATGCTCTAATGATTTATTCTTTTATTCATTAACTGCACATATATTTTCAAGCGCCTTGAAGTATGTCAGTACAGCAGCCTGCAAGGTAAACTCAAGTCCTTGTCCTATGAGAACTCACCTGTTTTCTTCCCTGTCTTGCGTGTGACTAGACTGTAAGCTCCTTGAGGGCAGGCATGTGGCTATCTCCCTTCTAGCTTCCGTGTACTGCTCCGTGCCTACACACACTTCGTACTCAAAACATCTTTCTTGGACAAGGGAATAAATCAACAATGGAAACCTGTAATGTCATTTACTTCATCCCCTCAAATGTTGGGACATTCAGGAAAGAAATCCAGAACATACTTCTAGGATTATGTTTTCGGATCACAGCCAATTTAAAAATACTTTAAAAATTGGCTGCACATTGTTTTAACTAGTGCTCTCACCTTCAGTAGCCCTGTGGTTCTGGTATCAGTCCATGACTGGAAAGGGCAGGGATATTCTGGAAAGTATTTTAATCACGTTCCATTGAATCTTTCCCAACTTCACTAAGCATAGACTATTCCTCTTTGCTTACAGATACTGAATAAGTTACAGATGCTGTTCAAGACAGTCCTCACTGTTGCCTGCTAAATTTTTGACCTTTGCAGCTCTCTATGATAAATTAACAACATAGGTGGAACTGAAGTTGTTGCATTTCAGTCTGTCTCTGTATAGTGTGGTCGGAAGAGTTGGTAGTCTTGCTTTGAGAAAAGAAAAGTATTAATGTGGGGTCGTCTTCATGACTAATATTTGTAACTATGTCCCAGATCCTTGCCTTCCCTCATCTTGATCTTTTCTATTTGAAATTTCCTACCCTTTGCCCTCTCTGCAGGGTCATCTCTCCTTCCAACTCCTGATTTAAAATCACTTTCTTCCAATTAACTTTAAACAACTAAAGCTTCAAGCAAACATTGCTTCTTTAGCATTTTTAATTCATTGTATATGCTATGAGGGAGCCTTGGTGGAGCAGTGGTTAAAGCTCGGCCGCTAACCAAAAGGTCAGTGGTTGGAACCCACCAGCCGCTCTGCAGCAGGAAGATATGGCGGCCTGCTTCCAGAAAGATTAACAGCCTTGGAAACCCTACGAGGCAGTTCTACTCTGTCCTATAGGGTTTCGCTGTGAGTTGGAATTGACTCGATGGCAATGGGTTTGGTTTGAGTTTTTTGTACATGCTACTGAGCTTCTGCTTTGTACTTCAGTCATTTTAGTCATTTACCTAATATTGTCTAAAGGTTAAGAAGGAGGCTTTGTACTCCAGCTCCATCCCTTACTAGCTGAGTGATAATAGGCATGCCATTCAACCTCTCTTAAGTTTTGGTAACTTTATCTATCTACATGGTGGAAAGGGGGTACTAATAATATCTGTCTCCTAAGATTATAACAAGGACTAAATTAAAGAATATAAGTGAATTGCTTAAGACAGGACCTGGGACATGTTGCTTATTGATATTATCGTTACTGTTGTGGTTGCTATAGTTGATATTAATACTGCTCGACTAGACTGTAAACTCCTAGAGCCCTGAGATCACATCTATGATTTATCTTGTACTCTTGATATAATGCAAAATACAGTAAGTGGTCTAAGAAAGGCTTTTAGAGTTAACAGATGAAAAGTGAAAAATGAATTAGCCAATGAATGTTGTAAATTCTGATCCAACATTCTTTTCTTAGAACAGGAGATATTTTGCATTTGTAGGTAGATAATGTTCTTTAGCATTCAGTTGCATTGTGTGAAAGATCATTCAGATTTGTGAATCTGAAAATGCTATTTATAATGTATATGTTGTAAATGTATACAGATTAAGAAGGATTAACTTAAAACTGTAGGATAATCTAAATAGCTACCCTAAAAAATTCCCACTGGCATTTTGCTGAAATGTCATTTTACAACTTTAAAGCTCATAGCAATTTAATTAGTAATATGTGTAATCTTTATTACCAATCTTAATCTTTTTTATATGACTGGAAAACTATTTTATGGTAGTACAATTAAAATAATGCTAAAAATGTCAGCATAACAGAATTAAACTAAACTAACTACTACAATATTGCACCCCAAACCAGCTAATTTAAATGCAAAATACTTTGCAAAGGCTATTTATCTGGGCTAATGCATGTTAAGGGATTTAAGGAGTAGTTTGTGTAACTGAAATAAAAGGAAAAATAAGCACTGTACAGCAATCTTTGCTATTGTTTAACATGAGGGAAATATTAAATAGGCTTATATATAGGCCACTTGAGGAAAATGTATTAGAAGCCACATCACAGCATAGTAAATATAAAGGGGACAGGCAGGCAATACTACATTCATAGGCCTTTTAAATGGAAAGTTTGAAATGCTTAAAATTATCCTTATACAAATAATGGTATATAGTTAACTATGACCAGTATGTACTTATCATGTACACCAGATCTCTGACACCCAGAATTTTAAGATTATGCTTTGAAAAATGGATTTCAAAAGACTGGACAGTTGGTTAGTTGGCACATGACACTGGTTAGATGTTCTCAGAATTTTTCTCTCTGGCAATTCACAATCATGACTCATTTACCAAATTATCCTTGTTATACGGTAAGAATATGGAGTTTAAAAATAAGGTTTTTAAAATGTAAAACTAAGCTCAGTATAGATTTTCAGCACCCATAGAGTAACACACTTAATAAATACTCCTAATCTCTGCTCCTTCATGAATAATTTTAAAATTTTAATAACAAATCGTTGTGATTATATTCCATAGAATATTTATCTGTAATACAGAACTCATATGTAATATATATTACATATATTATATATTTTATTACATATAAATATGTAATTTATATTACTAATGTGTAATATATAACCTACAATATATATTATATAAAAATCACTAATAATAGTGAATCAACTCTATTTCCCTTGTGTTATTTTACCCATCTTTTATTAGGCCCTCCAAAAGCAATAATGATTATATATTTATTCTTAATTTTGTTTCAGTTGTACATTGTTTTGAAGGATATTTATTTTAAAAACCTGGTTAACATCTAAGACAGTTTAGTAAAGTTTAAATTATTCTTAAAACCAAAAATCCCTTAAAATTTTATGTAAATTATAGTAGAAGCAACATCTACAAGATTGAGAGAAACCATAATGTTATAGTGTATTTATTGTCAAAATTAGAACTCTGATATAACCGATGACGTTACCCACTGTGTTTTGTTTGTTTTTTATTTTGTAGGTCCCAGCACACCTAGAAAATCCTGGGAGGACTCAGCTACAGAAAGCTCAAAGACAACAAGCGAAACCCTTCATGACCCTTGACCATCAGATCCTCAACCAGACTCTGAAACGGTCACACCCTCCAGCTGCAAGTGGGTCTCTTCCAGTGAGGCATGGACACGTGTCTCCGGACAGTGACGCAGGCCTCACAGGGCGTCCGCTCACCAAGCTGCTAACTCTTGGGGAAGAAGATGACAATGTGGAGTGGCATGTATGTCTTATGGCAGTTTATGAACATAAACGATTCGATTTTGAAAAGAGCACTGATAAAGAAATTGAAGTCCGTATTTTTAAATATTCCGAATGCAGGTTCATTTAGCATAAAGGAACATGTTATTTCTTAGTACTCATTTAAATTATATATCAGTGTGAGTCAAAATAGGCAAAAGAGTAATAATACGTATTTAGTAGATTTAGCTTTAACTGTAAAGATTTGCTGATAAGCTACAATATTAAT
>NW_004444187.1:2439176-2440912 GCF_000243295.1 Trichechus manatus latirostris
AGCTTCTTTTACTTAGTTTTCCTTTCCCATTTGATTTGTTAGATGGGGTCATGCTCCTACGATCTCCCAGGTTTAAGCTCCCAAGCTACACTCCTAGTGATTATTACTGAAGCGCTTAAAGCACTGGGCTGCTAACTGAAAAGTCTGAGGTTCAAACCCACCACCTGAGCCACAGGAGAAAGATGTGGCAGTCTGCTTCTGTAAAGATTATAGCCTTGGAAACCCTATGGGGCAGTTCTACTCTGTCCTATAAAGTCGCTATGAGTTGGAATCCACTCAGCGGCAATGGCTTTGGTTTTTGGGTTTTGCTATCGTTCACACGTTTGCTATCTTTGAAAGCAACGATGTATCCTGCGATGTCGCAATGTTCTAATACAGATATCCTCTTTTAGAAAGCTTGTTTTACGCCACTTTGCTTTTACGAAAAACCTACGTCAGTACCTGTTTTCCCTAACCAAAAGAAATCCTAAGAGGATTTTTGTTTTTATGAAAAAAGGCGAAGAGCAGAAATAGCATTCAGAGTTTGTTTTGCAGCCAGCCCTTAGAGAAGCAGTGAGAATCCCAAGCATCGAGAGTGGCATTGCCAATCTCCTTCCCTGGGAACTACACTCAGCATTCCTGCTTTTACTGTATGTTAGTGTTATTTTAGGCTTATGTGTTATTTTGAAGGATATTTTGTGGGTCAGGGAATGCTTAAAAATTTTTCCCATATAAATTAATGGTAATTGCTTTATGCCATTTTGGCTTACGAAAGGTTTCATAGGAATCCTCTACTTTTGGATAGCAGGGGAAACCTGTATTCCTGATTGCTAAGAGTTCGTGTGCCAGAGCAGAAAGAACATGGGCCTTGGAGTCAGGCACCACTTACTACCAGCGTGGCCTAGGTCAAAAACTCATTCCTTAACATCTCAGACCTACATCTCTAAACACTGGAGTTGTTTTGATGCTTGCATTTTAAAAGTTCTTAGCACAAGGGCAGAGAGAGTGGGAGCTCAGGAGATGGTACCTCTTGTCTTCTTTTGGCATTGCCTTCCTCCTAAGTCTTGTCTTCCTGTGCATTCCATCTGGTGAGGTCCGTGTGTAAAGTTGCCGTTTATGTTGTTGAAAAAAGGTATTTCCAAAGAATAGGTTGTTGATCTTGCAAAATACTATCATGTGATCTCCAGCATCGTTTCTATCACCAAGGTCATATTTTCCAACTACTGATCCTTCTTTGTTTCCGACTTTCCCATTCCAATCACCAGTAATTATCAATGCATTCATTAGTTATGGGAACGTGTAATGTATGAAGTATGAATCTACGAAAATTGCAAATTGTCGTAAATAAAATGGAACACATAAACATATAATTGAACACATAATTGATCAATGTTTGATCAATTTCAGACTGCAGAAGTTGGTAAAAATCTTCACTTTCTTCTTCATCCTTGGCATTAGTGGTTGATGTGTACATTTGAATAATAGTCATATTAACTGGTCTTCCTTGTAGGTGTATATATATTACCTTATCACTGACAGTGTTGTACTTCAGGATAGATCTTGAAATCTTCTTTTTGACCATGAATGCAATGCCATTCCTCTTCAATTTGTCATTTCCTGGCATAGTAGACCATATGATTGTCCAACTCAAAATGGCCAATACGAGTCCATTTCAGCTCATTATTGCCTAGGATGGAGCCCTGGTGGCACAGTGGTTAAGTGCTTGGCTGCTAACCAAAAGTTGGCAGTTCGAATCC
>NW_004444187.1:2443341-2444651 GCF_000243295.1 Trichechus manatus latirostris
AATGCTTTTTCCAGATTAATTTGTTTTGTCTTCAAAACAACACTATGGTTAGGTGCTATTATTATCTCCATTTAAAAAAAGGACAACTTGCATAAAAGAAACCCAGAGGTAGGTGGCCCGAGGCTGTTGCAGCTTCTTTGTGATGTCAACACTGATAAAGGCTCCTCTGTCTTTTTTTCCTCAACCCTGTGGCTGTTATCCTAATGGGCACTTCCTAGTTAACAAGATAGATACTCCATCTCTAGCATCATGTCCTCAATCCAAGTGGAAAGAAGAGGGAGAGATGAGGGAAAACCTTACATCAGGAGAACAAAACTTTCCCAGAAATCCACAACAGACTTATGCTTATGACTTATTAGTCAAAACTATACCACATGGCCACATCTATGGCCACATCTAGGGCCACATCTAGCTGATGCAAAGCTGAGAAAAATGCAATTTTTTTCCTGGGCATATTGCTGCACCAAACAAAATCAATGCCCTTTAGAAGGAGAAAATTGATATTTAGCAGGTGACTCTCAGTGTCTGCCACAGGAACAAGAGTAAGTTGCTGAGTACAAAAGTATTATAATCAAAGATGTGCTTTGGGGACATTTAAATCGTAGTAGAGTGGAAAAGACTTGAGATGAAGAAGGCTGATGCCAGGTGAACAGATGAGAGAATATTGCAGTGAAATTTAATGATAGCCAGAGCCAGGACAATTGGAGGTAGGAAAAATAAAAGAAATGGACAGAGGAGGTAGTGTTGATAGGTCTCAGTGTCATATTATATATGTGAAGTGAAGGAAGAAGAGGATTTGGGCATAACTTTGAGATTTTTGAGCTTGGGTTACTGGACAAATAATGTAGATGATGGCCCTGTCAACAGAAGTAAGGATGTCAGACACAATATAAGGGTAGGCATGGAAATAATGATGAATTAAACTTGTAGGACTTCCATGAGAGGAAGTTCAAAAGACAATGGAAAATAAATGACTATTTCTCAGAAAAGAACTTGAAACTGTAAATAAGATTTCATTTGTTCCTTCAGTCAGAGGAACTGTTGGTGTCACATGCTCAGGGTACCAGCTACATATCATATATGATCCATACCCTCTAGGAGGTCCAAGTTAAGGGGAGGAGAGAGAAACATAAACAATTATATTGTTATGTAGAAAGAGCAATGGTATAGATATGAGCATAGAAGGGCTCTTCTTCTCCAGAAAGGCAACTTTGTTATGTAGACCACAAATTTTTTTTCAGAGTTATTAGTCAATCTTTCTTTGTACATTTTGTATCAATTTCATGGTTTTATTTACCTTCTTTCTAGAG
>NW_004444187.1:2448984-2456073 GCF_000243295.1 Trichechus manatus latirostris
GAGTTACCTTGTTTTCAGTTTTAAAATATTATGGGTTTTAATATAGCTATAGCCTCAATTTAAATATTCTAAAAAAATGTTAAGTTTGCTAACATTTTCCTATCTGAAATCAGGCTGAAGCACAACTTTTATCATCATACACTGTTTTTAAAATGTTTTATATTTTGCTAGATGGAAGACGTTATTGAGAATATAATCGGTATGGAATCAAGTTTTAAAGAGGAAGGAACAGACTCTCCTATGCTAATTCAAAGAACAGTAAGTGTTTCCAGACCTGTGGAGCTCAATAGGACTGATAATAGCCTCAGAAGATTAAAAAAAGAAATTTGACTTGATTAGTAAACATTGTTTTCTTCTGTACTTTTGAAACAGACACAAGATATTAGAAATTAATATTTTATTAATTTAGATAAACATTTTTATTATTATATTTTTATTTCATTAATATTTTTATCAATAATATCATGAAGATTAACATTAATCTAGAAATAGATTAATATTAGAAAATATTTTTATGCAGAAAATCATTATATAATGTTACTGAGGAAGATGATGTCTCTATCCATCTCTATATACATCCATCTGATTATATATCTAATCTGTTATAGCATTTTCTATGAGTGATTTAATCTTCAGATTTCCTGTTTGAAGCACAACATGTGATCAGACATCTTCATAAGATTGTGACTAAATCTTGACTATTTCACCACGACTAATAACTATTAAAGAGCCCTGGTGGTGTAGTGGTTAAGTGCTTGGCCGCTAACTGGAAGGTCGGTGTTTGAACTCACCAGCCTCTCTGTGGGAGAAAGATGTGGCAGTCTGATTCCCTAAAGATTACAGCCTTGGAAACCCTTTGGAGGCAGTTCTTTTCTGTTCTATAGAGTTGCTAGTGGCTAAGAGTTGGAATCGACTTGATGGCAATGAGTTGGGCTGGTTGGGTAGTAACAGAGTCAGAAGTTCTCTACCTTGTAAACGAAAGAAAAAGATTACAACAACAAAAAATGTAAATGTACTTCTGAGTCAATAAGCAGAGTTTAAAGATGCTATGGAAAAAGGTAAAATAGGCCTCACCCTACTTTAAAGCATGTAGAAAGACTTCTGTGTTGAAATCAGAACAAATTTCCTAGAATAATATGGAATGTAGGGATGATATCTTATCTCCTATTGGATTGCTGTTGCCTTCACATTCCTTATTGGGTAATCACTAAAAATGTTATCTGTAAAGGGTGTGCGAGCTCTTTCTACACATTTTGAGTGGTTATTGTTGTTTTTTTTTTGTATATATTTTAAGACCTTCTCGAAAATAGGAAAAAAGAATATGAAAGATTATGTTTGAACTTTTACTTTAAAATTTTCATTTAAAGAAAGTATACTCTGACCATTGTATATATTGTGGATACTGTTCATCCATTAATTAATAAGTTGTGTTATATTAATGGTGTTTTAAATCTAGGGCTTAAAAGAAAACTGGAGTAAGCACCTCACCTTTTCAAAAATTAATTCCCAAATAGACACAGACAATATCAATAGAGAAGTACCTCATGTTCCTTTTTTTTTTTTTTGGCGTGCAACATTGCCACATATAAGGCACTGATGCTAGTATTACCTGCCAAAAATCAAATGAGGTTTAAAACCTGGTTTTTATTGCAGATTTTTTTTTTTTTAGTACAGAGTGACCTCTCTACCTCTTCTCTCTTCAGATTTCAAGTAGCATAGTTACATGAAAACTGTCTAATACTCTAGACAAATACATATTGATACTAATTTTTCCCTGTCTAATTTCACAGCATGAGGATGCTATTTTCTTAACCATTATTCAACTTCTGGATTTGAGGAAATGATATTAATTTCCTGCAATCTTCTCTTGCACGTATGTGGTACTTACATCATTTAAATTATATCTTGAAACATTCTGTTTGTCAAATTATCTGGTTTTGCAGAAGTTGTGTAAAATGGCTTACTCAGTACAGATTGGTGGTAATGACTGTCAGGAATTTGCTTTTGATATACAGAATGTACTTTTTAAAAGATAGACACAACTGGCCTGTTCCTATGTATATACAGAAATATCCTCTGTTGACCAGTCAGAGACAAGTGATAATTGTAAATCTACGTATAAAACCAAGAAATTCGATTAACCAAATATGTATTGAATACATATGTGCAAAGCATAAACTTGGTGCCAACTAACAACAACAGCATGTGAGACTAAAAGTTGAATGACAGACAATTCATGTGCCAAAAATTGACAGTATAGTGGAGCAGTGCAATGAGGTGGACTGGAGAGGCAGGGAGAAAAAGAGCTTGGACTTTGGTCTAGGTTCCAATCTAGACATTGTGAGTCAGTAGTACTTCAGTGATAGAATTCTCGCCTTCCGTGCAGGAGACCTGGGTTCGATTCTCAGACATTACAATTCATGTGCAGCCACCACCGTCAGTTGTGGATTGTGTGTTGCTAGGTAAGGTAAAGTAGAAAGAGAGGAAGACCCTCAGTGAGATGTATTGACACAGTGGCTGCAACGATGGGCTCAAGGATAGCAATGGTTGTAAGGATGGTGCAGGATCGGGCAGTGTTAAGTTCTGTTGTACATAAGGTTACTATAAGTCAGAACTGACTTGACGGCATCTAACAACAACAACGTCAATAGCAATGATGCCGAACATATTTACTTAAGGGTTTGCAGACTAAGACAGACTAGGAAGAAAGCCCTGGTGATCTACTTCCTAAAATCAGCCAACAAAAACCCTATGGATTACAACGGTCCAATCCACAACCAATCATGGGAATGGTGCAGGATCGGGTAGCATCTAGTTCCGTTGTGTGGGGGTTTGCCAGGACTTGGGGGCAACTTGATGGCAACTAACAACAACAATCTAGACATTGAGACATTGTACAAGTCACTTAACCTCTCTTAGCTTTGCTTTCTTCTTCTGTCTTACGGGAATAGTTAAACGCATTTATCTCAGAGGTAGTTTTTATATTAAAATTTAGTAGAGTAAATGTGTATATTTTAAATGCCAGAGTTGATCTGAAGCTTGACTGAAGGAGTAACTGTGCTAAACTGAGAATTGTTGGAAATGCTTTAGGAAGAGGTGATGTTTGAAATATAGTTATGAGGGATAGTTAAGATTTTAAGAGGTAGACAGGAAGGCAAAAACGCAAGTTAAAAGAACACTGAAAAGGCAAGAAGTGAGGAAAAAGAGAATGTATAAGAATAGCTGATAGAATAGAGGTGGGAAACTCCAAAGGATTTTTACAGTTCATGTGGAGAAAAAGAAAGACCCGTTATACTCAGAGGATTGCTTTGAGCAAGTATATTAGCCAGCGCACTTTCGGTTGTAGGTGACAGAACTCAGCTCAGATGGGCTTAAATTAAAATGAATTTATTGGTTTATATCATCTAAAAATCCATAAGTAATATTGTGTTTACCAATTGTCATCCATTTGACTCCAGCTCATGACGACTTCATGTGTATCAGAGTAGAACTGTGCTCCATAGAGGCCTCAGTGGCTGATTTTTCACCAGGCCTTTCTTCCCAGGTGCCTCTGGGTGGGCTAGAACGCCAATCTTTCAGTTAGCAGCCAAACACATTAACTGCTTGTACCAACCAGGGACTTCAAACGAATTCTAGCCAGGCTAAATCAACAGATGCACACGACAGTAAGCTTCAAAAGTAAGGAGATTTATCAATAACAATAATTATTGTTAATTCCTTACCTACTTTTTGACAGACACTTTTCTGAGTATTTTACATGTATTTTCTCCAGTTCACACAGAAATATGCAAGGTCTCCAAGTAATCTATTGAGTGTTTTATTGGTCACTTTGGGACCCTTTGTTGTGGCCTGAGCAGAAAATCTGCATATAGACTTAACTAAAAACTCATGTTATAACTTCAGTGAGTGGGTAACTTGAAATCTTCTGAGGGACGCTTGAGGCACCTGTGGTAGTTACTTAGATTTATCCAGAGTGAATGAAGTAGTTCAGGTGTTTATAGATCAATTTCTTCCAGGTATTTCTGACCCATCAATGAATGATGACTGACTAGACTGAATAATTAAGCAGAATTTCTGTTTGATCAAGAGAGTTAGCCACCTATCAGCTAGCTCCTACCGCAACAACCGTGTAAACGGAACTGGAAAGAGTCAAAGTGCCAGAAAAATGCAGCCAGATCAGTCAACGGTAGTCAACACCTTAACCTCTCAGGTTTTTCATCTCCTTAGTATCAACGATGGAGCTCTGGTGGCGGAGTGGTTAAGAGCTCAGCTGCTAACCAAAAGGTCGGCAGTTCAAATCCACCAGCCACTACTTGGAAGTCCTATGGGGCAGTTCTATTCTGTCCTCTAGGGTCGCTATGGGTCAGAATCGACACGATGGCAATGGGTTTGTTTTTGTTTTTGTTTTTTTTGGTAATGTCAGTGGTATTTTTTTCCACTCCCATTTCAGCTATTCCCTCATATGGTCATAAGCTAGATCTTGTTACTATCAATTTCTCTACACCTCTAAAATTTTTATTTCACACTCTTTGACCATCATATCCTATTTTTCAGTGCACTTACTCTAATGTTCCTATCTTAACAGTTGTTCCGCCTTGTTGAGACTGCAAATCCATTGACTGTATGATTGTTTTTAATAGCTATTACTTCCCACTCCTAACATTTTAAAAATTTCTTCCATCCATGGAAAACAAACAAACAAAAAAAAAAAAACCATTGCTGTCGAGTCAATTCCAACTCATAGCGACCCTATAGGACAGAGTAGAACTGCCCTATAGAGCTTCCGAGGAGCGCCTGGTGGATTTGAACTGCCAACATTTTGGTTAGCAGCCATAGCATTTAACCACCACGCCACCAGGATTTCCCTTCCATCCATAGTGTCCCCAATTTCCTTTATTTTATTCTCCTGGCAAATCCCCAACCCTGATTAAACTCATTCCTCGTCTTACTCTGTATCTTATCAGGAGCAGCAGCTAAATGGATAAAATTTTATCACGTTGTCCATGGTACACCCCTCAAGTATATTGTCAAAGTCTTACAGGAGAATTCACCACTACCAGACAATACTACAGCTATTCTCTGACAGAATTCTTACTGTTTGAAACAAATTTCTTATACCTCCTCTTCTCTCCTCAAATCTCAAAGATTCCCCATCCAAGCTCCACTTCTCAGCTGATTTCCCTTTCTCAACATAGTTTAGATATAAAATATATGCAATAAGATTAGCATTTACTTGTTAGCTTTGCACCGCCATTTCTACTAAACCAGCTGCATCTGTTTTCATTTTTCCTGCCATCTTTTCCGTTACAATAGAATAATGGTCCCAATACATAATCTAAAGCCAGTCACTACCTGTGTCCTGGATCCCATTCATTTGCACCTTCCCAAGAATTTTCCTTCTCTAAATAGCTCCTCTTCCTCCTATGTCATCAATATATCCTCCTCTGTTAGATTATAAATATTAGCATTACACTAGTCTAATGACAGAGTCCTGGTGGCATAGTGGTTAAGAGCTTGGCTGCTAACCAAAAGGTTGGCAGTTCAAATTCACCAGCTGCTCCTTGGAAACCCTATGGGGCAGTTCTCCTCTGTCCTATAGGGTCGCCATGAGTCGGAATCTACTCGACAGCAGTGGGTTTTAGTCTAATAACACCCATTACAAATCAGACCAAACAAAACAACTCCTTTTGAAAAAATTTCCTCTCTGGCTACCACACCATTTCACTATTCCCTTACACAGAAAAGCTCACAGCTTCCATTTTCTCTCTGCCTTCATTTCCTCACCTCTCATTCTCTTCTCTCCAATATACTTTTGCCCTCACAATTTTAAAAGAGATCTTAAAACCAACCAATAATTCACATATTGAAGAGGCCAGTAGTAAATTCTCTGTTCTCATCTAACTTGGCTTCTTGGTTGACCACTCCTTCATTCTTGAAGTACTATCTGGGATCTTGTGGCACCATATTCTTTGGTTTGTTTTTGTTTTTATTTACCCACCCTACTGCTTCTTTCTCTTCTAACGATGTCTAAATGCTGAAGTGCTGCAAGGCTCAGTCTTCAACCCTATCTTCACAGGTATCTGTGTATACTCTGTAGGTGATCTCCACCTGTCCCAGCCTAATTCTCTCCCGTAAATGCTAAATATATATATCATTTTGCTTCCTTGACATTATTTGTGCTTCTGACACACATCTGAAACTTAATTTGGCTAAAAAGAAGCTTTTGTTTTTTTTCCCAGCAAATCTGCTTTTGTTGATCCAGAATAAAGTTTTTTTTAAAAAAGTTATTCTTACTCTTCTCTCTGTTACTCCCATATCCACATCAGTCAGTAAACCCTTCTAATCAGCATCCGAGATTTCCCAAATCTCATCACTTCTCACCACCTCTGCTACTAAAACACTTTTCCAGGCTACCCTCATCTTCCATCTGAACTACAATAGGTTCAAACGTAGTCTCCCTGCTACTTCCTGCCCTCTTACTGCTGTTCATCACAGAACACCCAGAATGGTCTTCCGAAAGCAATAATCAGATTTATTTACTCCTTGTTTAACATTCTATTAACTTCTTAATATCTTCAGAATATAATCCAGACTTCTTACCATACTTGGAGCTTCTCTTTGACTTTAGGGCCTGGTTTCAACAGCCTTCTTCCTGTTCCTTAAACATGACAAGCATAGTATCATCTTAGGGTCATTGGAGTTTTTTTTTTTAACTTGGAATATTTTTCTGCCAGATATGTGCATGGTTGTCTCTTTATGATTTAGATCTTTCGTCAACATCACCTTGTCAAAAAGGCCTTCTACAATTACCCTACCTAAAAGGCCCTACCCCATCGCTCCCAATATATTATTTTATATACTTTCTGGCACTTACGAGTACAGTGACAAAAATTATCTTATTATTTCAATTACCCAATTATTGTATACCTACCCCTATGATGTGAACTCCTTGAAGAGAGTGATTTTTTCAAATTATTTTATGTTTTTTAATTGTACTTCAGGTGAAGGCTTACAGAACAAATAGTTTCTCATGAAACAGTAGTACACATGTTGTTTTATGACATTGGTTAACAACCCCACAACATATCA
>NW_004444187.1:2456831-2458629 GCF_000243295.1 Trichechus manatus latirostris
TCTAAAGTTCACATATAGTATTGACAATGTTCCCATTATATATTCCTATTTAGGAACTTTTAGTGGAGAAAAAGCAGCAGCAACAAAGACAACAACAACAACAACAATAATAGCTACAATGTATTGGATACTTGGTATGTGACAGGGATTGTGCAAAAGACTCTATGAACAATTGCGTTTAATCCTCACAACAAACCTATGAGATAGGGACTATTGTTACCTATTATCATTTTACAAATGAGGAAGGAAGCTACAGAAACTCAGTAACTAGCCCAAGTTCATATAGTTAGTGAATGGCAAGGTAGGGGCTTGAATGGAGTGCTGTATGATATTACCACATGCAATAATCTTACCCTCCCTGCTGTGAGTTTTAAGAAGGTAGCCACTTCATAGAATTTTAGAATTGTAGGGTTTGAAGGGATTGTAGACTTCTGACCCTCTGCCACACTCCAGTTGAATGATCGCTTCATCTCTGATCTTGCATCTATGTCCTTATATTTTCCACCTATTGGTCTTAGATTCACCCTTTCCCTTTCAGAGATGTGGTTGTACATAGTAATTCATTTCTTTTATCATATGTAGGTATTTTTCAATCAGGTGTCTGTAAATGCTGGTGGCAGTTGTCAATCTAAGTAAACTATTATAGTTCAAGACCATTCCAGAGATGAGGGCTGAGTAAATATTAACAACACCCCCGTGCTTGGTTGGAACTTGAAAGGGCAGAATAACATCAACAAGCAAGTTTTTGTCAATCACAGTCTAGACCAGATTAGTCTTAAAGTCCAAGGAAGAAGCAAAGTTCACCTTAGTGCAGAAGTTTCTGTACGGCTCACCCGGTTATTGTTTGCAAGTTTGAGGAAAAGAAAATGATGAAGGAGAAAGAGAAAACCATTGCTATTTGGAAGGTTATAGACACTTCAAAGCTAAAACTGGTGAGCAAGTGCATTTTGGAATTCTTTCAATGTTTGGAGATTGAAAGCACCTTAAATATTGAATTTAAACTTTATAAATGTATAATAAATAATATAAGGTATGTAGGAATTGAGTCTTGAAATGCATAAAATAGAATCTGCTGTACTGACAAGCTTGCTTACTTATAAAATGGTTTTTAATGCTCTGGGCTCAAAAAATTTTTGACAGTTTATTTAGTAAAGAGTTGTTGAAACTAATGTTTTATTGAGAATTTTTCATCAACGAGGTAAGGTTCCACTAATTATTTGTTACAGTGTTTACATTAAATTAATAACTGTTTTTTATTAACTTAGTACTAAGTAAATTATACGCCTATGAAATGTATGATGCCAAATATATTTAGAAGTTATTTATATTTTACCTATAAGTCTTTTGTATTTTACCTCTTTATTTGAGTTATAAGCTAGCTGGGCAAGGACAAGGGATCTCCCACTCCCATCCAATACGTTATTTTTATTCACTCATAATAGAACAAAATGAGAATAATGATAACAACACGGTAGGCCTTCTCTGTTCAATGTTTGTCATTCAGACCTCAGAGCCCTGCTTTGGCAAATAAAATAAACTTAGAGAGATTTTGATGGTGTGTTTCCTGAAACTGGAAAAATCTAGTGTACTGCATTTAGATGAATAAATACCAAAAAGAAAAGAAAAGAATCTTTCAAATACCAGTTTTTCATGTATGCATACATTGTGCAGGAATGTGCTCCCCCACAGGGCTTCCTCTTTATGCCTGAAGTTTATCTTCTTTTTATGTCTACAGTTATTCTGCCTAATAGACTCATGCTCTCACTTTTCCCACTTTAGATTCACAATGACTGTCCTC
>NW_004444187.1:2460549-2461751 GCF_000243295.1 Trichechus manatus latirostris
AAGAATATTGAATATACCATGGACTGCCAAAAGAATGAATAAATCTGTCTTGGAAGAAGTACAACCAGAATGCTCCTTAGAAGCAAGGGTGGTGAGATACTTTGGACATGTTGTCAGGAGGAATCAGTCCCTGGAGAAGGACATCATGCTTGGTAAAGTAGAGTGTCCGTGAAAAAGAGGAAGACCCTCAACGAGATGGATTGACAGTGGCTGCAACAGTGGGCTCAAGCATAACAACGATTGTGAGCATGGCACAGCACGGGCAGTGTTTCGTTCTGTTGTACACGGGGTCGCTATGAGTTGGAAACAACTCAACGGCACCTAACAACAGTAACAACATAGGACAGAGTGGAACTGCCCCACAGGGTTTCCAAGGCTGTAAATCTTTATGGAAGTGGACTATCACATCTTTCTCCCATGGAGCGGCTGGTGGGTTCCCACCTTTGACCTTTTGGTTAGCAGCTGAGCCCTTTAACCACTGCGTGACCAGGGCTCTATCTTACCCTATGCAGTTATTTAAAAAAAAATTGAGATATTGTTATTTAAGCTATTATTATGAAACATACTTAGCTTAATACCTGGAGTATAATAAACACTCAGAAAGTTGTTTGTTTGTTTTTTAATTAGGAGAAATGTGTAGACATCTCCCACTATGAAGGTGGATTTATTCATGTCCCTATAGTTCTTCAAAATTTTGCCTCATATATTTTAAGGTTATTTTATTAGTTGCATGCATGCTTATAATTGTGATACCTCCTTGGAAAATTGAACCTCTTGTTATTGCATAGTGATTGTAGCTATCCTTTCTAATGCTTTTAGTTTTAAAGCTTATTTTCTCTGCTATTAATACAGCTATGTCAGTTTTCCTATGGCTATCATTTGTTTAAGGAGCCTTGGTGGTGCAGTGGTTAAGGGATCAGCTGCTAAGCAAAAGGTCAGCAGTTCGAATCCACCAACTGCTCCTTGGAAACCCTGTGGGGCAGCTCTACTCTGTCCTATAGGGTCGCTATGAGTCGGAATTGGCTCGACGGCAGTGGATTTGGTTTCTTGGTTTGGGTGGTGCAGTTTTTAAAGTGATTGACTGCTAACCACAAGATCAGTGGTTGGAAACCACAAGTGGCTCTGCAGGCGAAAGATGTGGCAGTCTGCTTCCACACAGATTTGCAGCCTTGGAAACCCTATGGGGTTGCTATGAGTCAGAA
>NW_004444187.1:2462232-2463219 GCF_000243295.1 Trichechus manatus latirostris
GAATCCACCAGCCACTCCTTGGAAATCCTGTGGAGCAGTTCTGCTTTGTCCTATAGGGTCACTATGAGTCAGAATCAACTCGACGGTGACAGGTTTTACCAAGGTATTTCATTACTTTTACTTTATATCTTTTGAAACAGCTCCTTTAAATCCCTCCTCCTAATTAGGTACTTCATCCAAAACTGTTTTCAATGTTAATCTTTGTAGAGTAGGCTTACTTTCGCATTTTATACCTAAGAATATTTTTATCGTGGTCTCATATGTGAATGTCATTTGAGCTGGATATAAAACTTTGTGTTTTAAATTCTTTTCTTTTAATGCTTTTGCAATAATTATTCATTTTCTTCTTTGGTCCAATTGAAAAATGTTATATTAATTTGACTCTTGTCTCTTTGTAGATAATCTTCTCTTTCTCTATTCAGGCTTTTAGATTTTTCTCTTTGTCGGTATATATTCTTAAATTTCACTATAATGTGTCATGGTGTAAGTTTTTCCTATTTTTCTTCCTTGTCATTCTATAGAACTTTCGATTTTTAAGTCAAATTAGACAGAATACAGATAAAATAAAATAAATACTTTCATCTGAGAAATGTATTTCTATTACATTTTTAATTATTTTCTCTTTTCCACTTTTATTTTTCTCTCCCTTTGAGGCTCCTATTATCTGTATTTTAGTTTTTATAATTCTGTATTTCATGTTGATTAGATTTGCTTTAATATGTTCTATTTCTTGGTCCTTTCCTTCATCGTTCTGGGAGATTAATCTGGTTTTATCTTCACTAATTCCTTTTTCAGTGTATCCATTCTAGTTGTCTTTATTTCAGGTATTATATTTTTCACATCTTCTATTTCTGCTTGGTCATTTTTATGCTTACTCCTTCTTATTTTATATTTTAAAATATCTTCCCTTATTTCTTTTAGAATTTCTATTAGGCTAGTTTAAGAATCTAGAGTGCATCTATTTTTTTTTTCCTTTCTTTTTTGCTT
>NW_004444187.1:2463575-2465217 GCF_000243295.1 Trichechus manatus latirostris
ATTGTCATGTCAAAGACTTTGTTTTACAGAGGAACAATCTATTTTTTTAAGCAGAATAATACATATTTCTTTATAATTTATCTATCAGAGTTGCCTACTAATCTACAAAATAAAGTTAAGGCTTAGTGTTTACCTACCTAAATAAAACGCTTCGACAAAAGTAGATATAACTTTGATTTGTAAACCCTTTCAGATGTGTATGAAATCCTTAAATTTTCTCTAACATCCTTTAATTGAGAAAAAGACCCTTTAGATTGCATGAAGGGTATCACATACTTTGAAACTGAAACCAATTGTCTAATCATATTCAAAAAGTGATTAGCCATTTACATGAAACAGAGTAGTACCTACAGCATGAAATTAAATAGGATATTAATGATTGAGCTTTAGGGCATAAATTAGACAATAACCAAGGTCAGAGGAAGATGTCATATAGCTATAGTTAAGCAGGATTAGATTCATTATGAGAATTTCAGCCCCACTTCTAAAGAATAACACATTGGCTACAGTATGACCAGGTAATATGGACCCAGTGCAGGGCTATAGTGAGGAAGCTATCACTGTATTGTTGCAGTCTGTATGTAATATGGCTCCTTTTCTCCTGTAACATTTCTGTAATTTGCCACTTCTGCATTGAAATCCATCTGAATTCAAGATCTTCAGAGGAAATATGCCCTTTCCTTAGTGTCTTCCCCCTCACTCCCCATCTTTTTGTTCAGTGCGCCCATTATGTTTCTCAAAGGCACAGTGGAAAGTATAATTCAGGTTGGCAATGCCTCAGCTCATAACCAACAGGCTTTTCAAAAATGATCTTGGAAACTTTTTACTTTTAAAAATATGACTAAATGATTCACATCTTAAGAAAATAATTGCTTTTTTGATTTCTTCCTAGTTGTATTTTTCTGATACTAACATATATCATCTCCCCAGGTTAGATGAACTTTGTTCCTACTTGCTGAGGAGAAAATTAAGAAGGATTAAGTGCCTGACTTAAGTAGCTTCCTTCTAAGATCATACAGTAAAAATACATTTTACAACAATGAATTTATATAAACTAAAGATGAGGAGTCCTAATAGAGTTAATAATGAAAAGGACCAGTGTATAGAAAGAAGTCAGAGTGTAGTCAATAATGCCCTTCTCCATATGCACAGAGACTGATACATTGACTGATTTCCACGGTATTTTAAACTGTTTTTTTCCTTCAGAATGATATAATGTTTACTACGTAGAGTATCATGGATTATTATGCCAGAAACTAATTTAGGTCTTAGATGTCCTTTCTTCATATTTATTTTCAATTTGGCTTTATAAGTGCCAAATCTTTTCCTCAGTTTGGATTGAAGTTTTACATGAGGTGGGAATGTTGAGTTAGAGTCTCTGTAATAATGTGGTTATAGCTTTGTTTAATTACATGTACTTTTCCTTGTGGTTGAGGAGAGAAAAAAGTTGCTACTTATTTAGTTCTTGGTTGGAGAGAAAGAAGTTACTACTTATTCAGTTCTTGGTTTATTTGCCTAGAAATGGAATAAAGATACTTAGAATGGAATACTTTAGATTTCCAAATCCTACATCTTAAATCTAGCTGTTCTGTAATAATGAATATTAACTTGAATTATGAATATTATTTAAGCTTAATTTTCC
>NW_004444187.1:2466719-2467909 GCF_000243295.1 Trichechus manatus latirostris
CCCCTCAATTCTCAATAGTTTAACTTAAAATTTATTAAAAATCAAAGGTATTATAGGAACATCGTCAAATTCCTCCAGCATATAGCTTAGGAAATCAAGGGGCAAAGGAGTTAAAAAGTCACACTGATGGTTAGAGGCAGAACTGGATCAAAGTAAGGATTTCCTGACTTACAAGCCCAGTGTTAGTTCTACCATAAGAATAAAATAAAATCAATTGAAATTTCCATAACAAGTTTTTAGTTTAAGCTCAAACATTGACCTTTAAATTTTTATACAATTAATAATACTAACATTTTAGTAAATACAACATGTCCAACTCTGGAGTCTAATCAATAACTCAAAATGTTTATATATTCAAATTATTCACACTAAAATAAATATTCTGACTAAAAAATATTGTTTTAAATAGACACATGGAAATAAGACGTATTCCTGGATTACCAATTTTTAAAATTATAACAATTTCAAGAAACAACAAATTCCCCCAAAACTTAGCATCTTGAAATAGTAAACCTTTATTTTTCTGTTACAATCTCTGTGGGTCAGAAATTCAGGAGGGGCTTAGCTGACTAAGTTCTGAATCAGAGTCTCTCATCAGGTTGCAGTAAAGATGTCAGCCAGAGATACAATCACCTGATGGCTTGACTGGGACTGGAGGATGTACCTCCAAGGTGGCTCACTCAGTCTTCGAAAGTTAGTGTTTGTTCTTGGCAAGTAGCCTTAGTTCCTTCACTTGTGGGCCTCTTTATGGGGCTCTTTGAGTGACCTCATGGCATGACAACTATTGATCCAAGAGACAGCAAAGATGAAGCTGGAAAGTCTTTTATGACGTAGCCTTGGAAGTCACACTAGTCAATTCTGCAATATCCTATTGGTTTCACAGGTCAGCCCTATTCAATGTGTGAGGGAACTACCAATGGTGTGAATATTATGAGGTGAGAATCGTTGGGACCATCTTGGAGGCTGGCTATACAAACACTAACAACCATGCAGTGCATGGAGTGAAGTATAAGTTACTAGACGAGAGTATAGGGTTGCCTGATGAGTATACAAGGAATCTTGGGATGTAGAAAGCTACATTCCAACTTTTGGGATGTAGAAAATTAAACTATTTGAAGAATTTAGGTGGGAATCACTTCTTTCTGAATCTCAAAATTCTGAAAGTAATAATACTGTAAAATGCTCTGGCA
>NW_004444187.1:2469356-2470577 GCF_000243295.1 Trichechus manatus latirostris
TCCTATCTTCCCTTCTGTATGTCCTCAGCTTAAATAACAGGTCATTTAAAGTAGAGTGAATTCCCTGGGTGGTGCAATCAGTTAACATGCTTGGCAGACTGAAAGGTTGGATGTTTGAGTCCATCCAGGGGCACCTCAGAAGAAAGGCCTGGTGATCTACTTCTGAAAAATCAGCATTGAAGACTTCATGGAGCACAGAGCACCACTCTGGCACACATAGGGTTGCCATGAGTCAGAATTGACTCAACAGCAACTAGTGTGGTATTTAATGTAGAGTGTGATAGGTGTCTGATATGTGCATTTTCAAAGCATTTTCTAATCTGGATTCCCTTGCTGAATGATCTGTTTATTGTGGAAATTAATGTCAAAAAATTAATATCATAAATTTAAGTATACTTAAAATATAAATATAATTAAATATAAATATCATAAATGTAAATAGAATATATTTAAAATATATTTAAATATATTTAAAATATAGGGACACCACTAAAATTTATGAGGATGTGGATAGAGTACAAATGAAGACAGACGTCTAAATATGTAAAATATATAAAAGTTATAAATTAAGCTAGAAAGTGCTAAATTAAGTATGCTGTATACTCCCTAATGTACTCATGGTGACCCCATGTGTGCACATTAGAACCACTCTATCGGGTTTTCAAAGCTGTGACCTTTCAGAAATACATCACCAGACCTGTCTTCCAAGGCACCTCTGGGTGGGTTGGAATTGCCAACCTTTCAGCTAGTAGTCAAGCACTTAACCATTTGGGTCACCGAGGGACCTTATGGGTCACCATGAGCCAGAATCGACTCTATGGCTACTAACAAGAACAACAACAACGGTCCTCCCTCAAAACTGAAAGCCCAGGTTTGAATTTAGAATTCTTGGATCCTCTGAGTTCTGCGTGGGCATACTGGGTAGAGCAAAGCCAACTCCCAGCCTGCAGCCTGCCCTACTTTTCTCCCCATCCTGATTCTATTCTGCACTGCAAGTGGCCTCCTCGAGCATGTGTGTGAGCACCCCCTCCTGTAGGCCCAAGCTCCATCCACACCACTGCAAACAACTGCCCCTTGGCCACATCCTGATGTCATGGTCTATCCTCAAGAGAATGGGACTGCGGAAGCAGCCTGCACAGGCTCTGGAAGTGGGTTCAGGGCATTTGGGCAGGGAATTCCTGGTTTGACTCTCTAAGTGGGACATAGTGTTCCCTTGCCCTG
>NW_004444187.1:2471877-2473229 GCF_000243295.1 Trichechus manatus latirostris
ACAATAGACGGTCCCGGACAGAGCTGGAGAAAAATGTAGAACAAAATGCTAACTCACAAAAACAAACCAGACTTACTGGCCTAACAGAGACTGGAGAAATCCTGAGAGTATGGCCCCTGAACACCCTTTTAACTCACTACTGAAGTCACTCCTGAGGTTCACCTTTCATCCAAAGAGTAGACAGGCCCATAAAACAAAATGAGATTAAAGGGGCACACCCGCCCAGGGCAAGGACTAGAAGGCAGGAGGGGACAAGAAGCTGCTAATAAGGAACCCAGGATCAAGAAGGGAGAGTGTTGACATATCATGGGGTTGCTAACCAATGTCATAAAACAATGTGTACTAACTGTTTAATGAGAAACTAGTTTGTTCTGTAAGCCTTCACCTAAAGCACAATTTAAAAAAAAAAAAAGCACAGTCTCTGAATAAGAATCTGTATCAGTAATTTTCAAAGTTGGGGCCTCAGACAAGCCACAGTAACATCACCTAGTAACGTGTTCAAATGCAAATTCTTGGGCCTCACCCCGTACCCACTGCCGTCCAATCTATTCCAACTCATAGCAACCCTGCAGGACAAAGTAAAACTGTCCCATAGGGTTTCCAAGGCTGTAATCTTTACGGAAACAGGCTACCACATCTTTCTTCCATCAAGCCGGGCTGGTGGGTTCAAACTGCCACTCCAGACGTACTAAAATCAGAAACTCTGGGCATTGGTAAAAACAACCTATTTTTAAAAGTCTTTAAGATGTACTTACCAGAACCCAAAGTTTGAAAACCACTGCTCTGACAACAGTGAAAATTTTAAATTAGTGAAATATATTTATAGTTTAATCAACATACATTCATTTCACAGCTCTTATATGTGAGGAGCCCTAGTGGAACAGTGCTTGAGAGTTCGGCAGCTAACCAAAAGGAAGGCAGTTCGAATCCATCAGCTACTCCTTGGAAACCCTATGGGGCGGTTCTACTCTGTTTTGTAGGGTCTCTGTGAAACAGAATCAACCAGATGGCAATGGATTCGGTTTGGGTGTTTTTTATACGTGGAGTCCCTGGGCGGTGCAAATGATTAAGCCGTCAGCTACTAACTGAAATGTTGGCAATTCAATCCCAGCCAGAGGAACCTCAGAAGAAAGAACAGCTTCCAGCAGCCCACAGCCTTGAAAACACTATAGAGTGCAATTCTACTCTGCAGCACATGAAGTCACCATGAGTCAGAATTGACTTGACAGCAATGCGTTTGGGTTTTTTGGGTTGTATGTCAAGCCCTCTGGGACTACAAAAGTTAGTAAGATAATAGTGTCTCTCCTCAAGGTGGTCATAATGTAGTGGAGCACATGTACCTACTATGTGCT
>NW_004444187.1:2474485-2475957 GCF_000243295.1 Trichechus manatus latirostris
GCTAATTCACTTGGGCAATTCAAGAATTGTGAGAAAGAGAATACAATATTTAACCTCATAAAGGTACTAGATAGTGAAGGCATCTAAAATAATATGGCAGAAAGAGCACTGGATGGATAAGCTGAAGAACTTGGTCGTTGTTGAGGCTGTACCCAAAATTCAGGTCTTTTAAAGCCTGGAATATGTGACTTCTCTGTTAGTGGGAGAATATCAGTCATCTCTATAGGACTAGGTTTTTATAAAAATAAAATCAAGTAATATGTATGAGAATACTTCGTGAATTATAAAGCCTATGTGAGAGATTATTATTACTCTACATTTTTACAGAAACTTAAGTTATCTAAAGGCTCCTTTCTAGTTCTAATTCATTGTCTAGAGCAAAGGATGGCAAACTTTTCTCATAGAGCCAGGTAGTAAATATTTTAAGCTTTGAGGGCCATACAGCCTGTGTCACCATTATTAACTCTGCTATTGTAGGATGAAAGCAGACATAGACAATACGTAAATGACTGTGTTCTAATAAAACTTTATCAACAAAAATAGGTGGCAGGCCATTTTTGGCCTGTGAGTTGTAATTTGTCTGTCCCTCTTCTAGAATATGGAAAATCAATTTAATTATCATATCTGAAAGAGACCATAATTGGAAAAACTTGATTGTAAACATTCTTAAGTGTCTTTGTCTTCTTTATGGATCTCAGAAAAGGGAGTCTCTCTTTTTTTTTTTAAAGACACACACCATTATGTCATATTTAGTCAAATAACATTTATTTCAGGTCTAATTGAAAACACAGTAATTACTCAAATATTGACAATGTCTATATGTGTATTTGTCCATATAACACAGAGAAGACACTTGTGACTGGTCAGGCATTACAGATATCTGACCACCAATTCTGTTTCAATATATCTTGTCTGTTGGCTTGCTGTGGTCTCACATGTTGCATACTAAAGTGTCCTTCTGCAGGGTTCACCAATGAGAGTCCCAGGAATCCAGGTTTGTGGATTCATGGGTTTTGGTTAAATCCAGAGTGTAGCCTCTTAAAATGGACTTTATTGAGAAGTGGGGTCTAGATCCATGGGCCTCAGGAGTAACCATCTACTCTGTGGATATTCTAAATGCTAGAGAAAATGAGAGTATTGGGAAAAGAGTGTGGTACAAAATACAGAGGAGGGAAGTTTCACTTTGAAGATGGAGAAATGAATGGGGGAAATAACATTACCATTGTAATTGTTCAAGCAGTAGAGAAGATTAACAAAGAATTAATATTAAAAAAAAAAGTAAGATCAAACCAGATTTAGGTTTGAGGTTAATTAATAAATTTCAGACTAATTTATTGAGAAGGTAACTAACCCATTGCCGTTGAATGAATACCAACTCATGCTGAGAAAGTAACTACAACCGTTATAATGATAATGAACAATTCCTTTTTAAAAAAATTACAAACTTCAAAATATGGGATGGCCTAGCGCAG
>NW_004444187.1:2477636-2478974 GCF_000243295.1 Trichechus manatus latirostris
TAAATCTTTATGAGAGCAGACTGCCACATCTTTCTCCTGCTGAGCGACTGGTGGGCTAGAACCCCTAACCTTTGGGTTAGCAGCTGAGCACTTAACCACTGCGCCACTAGGGCTCCTCTTTAATGCCTAGCTGCTTGAAATTCTCTTGGGAGAGAGGCAAAAATTCCTGTAATAAATTTAGAAAACTTAAAGTATTTTAATAAGAAACTTCTTAAATGCCTTTAAAATTAAGTGAACTTTTAAATATTTGGTATAAATGGCATCAGGTGCAATGGAAGAAAGACCCATCACGTGGTCTCCACTATCATTATGAAGTTTATTTTAGATCTAAATAAACAGTCATATAAACTTCAAAGTTGGCTAGGGCTATTATTTTTATCTTATTCTCTCTGTCGTTCAAGATTTTCTTTCCATGGGCAGAAATAAAACAATGTTAAGGGACATAAGCCTCCTGCTTTCATATACAGTTTTAGTTTAGGAATCCACAGCACTTTTCAAAGATACCACCTTGGTTTAACGATAAAAGTAGCCTGCCTTTCCCTAGCCTTCCCACCACCAGGTAAATCACTGTGAATATAATGAGACCAACAGCTATTATGACCCTAGAGAACTGACAAAGCATTTTCAGAATGGAGGCAGACACTGACAATTGTTTGGTGTATTTTAGTAGAAATCAGCTTGTCCAGGCCTTAATAAACAATTTTATCTGCCAGTAGAAAAATATGTCGTTCCTTAATTTGTTTCTGCTAATGGCATTGTCACCTAACCTGAAGTGCCAGTGAAGCACATACAAATCAGATCTTTCGTAAGCTGTATTTTCGCACTTTTGGTCCCTTAATAAGTACATATTAAGTTCAATATATGTCACATAGATTTGTTCAAACTAAAAACATGCAGTATAATGTCTTTTAAAAATGTCCCCACATGCTTACTTTATGCTGTATTAAAAATCTCCCATGACTCTAAACTGAAAATTCGTCAATGTTTTCCAACAGCTCTGATTAATTTTTTGGCAATTAGTTTTACCCCATTCTCCATACATATTACCAATTCTCCTATAGTTTTAAATATATTGATCTTTATTTTCAGATAGTAAAATCAGTAGTCTTTTCCATAATCCCAGATCTATCATTTCTTTTGTCTTAAAAAATAAGATTTAATAAAATAATATTTTCTATGCTACAGCCTGGAAGGTTTTCTGCTGATGTTTAATTGTATTTATCTATCAGGAATTTATTTAAAAATAGATATCCAGCTTTTTATTTTTTATTTTTTTAACATACATTGTTATGAGACCCCAACTGCTCACCCCATTCTGCAAAGCAGACTCCTCCCCTC
>NW_004444187.1:2480337-2482228 GCF_000243295.1 Trichechus manatus latirostris
GACAACTAATTATAAAATGCAGAAAACAGGTCTCATAAATACACACAACATCTTGCCAGCCAAAAAATAATGTTAAGCAGAACATTTATTTCTCGAGATAATATTGGACACTGAATTCTCCCTTCTCTTTTTATTTCTTTAGTAACATTGCTATGGATTTCATTGCCTCAAGGCATTTTGTGCCAGTGTATATTAGGTCACTCCTCATCTGTTCATGTGACTCAAAATATCAAAATATGGGTTTTCATAACTTTCAGGTTTTTGGTTTTTTTTTAATGTGAGTGTAATTATTGCCAGGTAGAGCACTTACTATCTTTTCATGAAATAGTCGTGAGTTACGGTGAGAAATTAATCAGGAAGAATAAGTGGAGGATTTTCCCACTATCTTCTAATGGCTATATTGTAGGCTGAGGCACTACAGGACCATCATATGTTGTGTATTCCTTCAAAGAACAACAGGAGGAGAATTAAAAAACAAACAACCAAAAATCCTAGTATTTTTCTCAGGATTATTTTTCAGGCATTAGAAATACACCAGTTACCATTATTTGCAAAACTATTTAAAATTTGTATTAGTCTTCATAGTTGGATACTTAATGTTTGTTTCTATTTCTGGTTTATTCTCTAGAATTCATTCACTTTCCAAGTCATTAGTTAATTGTCCTTGTTTGTTTGAAATTGCAGGAACTAGAAATACAGGCTCGTGCACATGGTCTGCCAACTCTGGCTTCTCTTGGCACAATGGACTTAGGTGCTCAGGTCACCAAACAGCAGACTCATCCTGAGCAGAATTCAGTAGACTATTGCCAGCAGCTGACTCTATCTCAGGGACCAAGCCCTGAACTCTGTGATCAAGCTATGGCCTTCTCTGATCCTTTGTCGCACTTCACTGATTTATCATTTAGTGCCGCTTTGAAAGAGGAACAAAGATTGGATGTCATGTTACTGGATGACACAATATCTCCATTTGGAACAGATCCTCTGCTATCTGCCACTTCCCCTACAGCTTCTAAAGAGAGCAGTAGAAGAAGTAGTTTTAGCTCAGATGATGGTGATGAGTTATAAAATAATAAACTGACTCAAGTCATCAACTGGGAAGCAATTCTACGCTGGTGCTATGCAATCATGTTCTGCATTTGCTATACATCTTTGGCTTATTTTTTCTGAAAGGAATATGTTGTTCATGAAAAATGGATTCATTAGAAGCAACAGAGGAATTTACAGGAAGAAGAAGCATGATGTTGAAGAAGTATTGAGAGCTAACAAAGATTTTTTCCTCTGACTACAGAGTCTAGATTTACCTAATGTTTGTCTTTCTAGAAAGAGTAGAGTATGAGAAATAGCTCTCTTCCAGTATTTTAAAAGTGGAAACTTGGTGATGTACTATTGCAACCAACAGACTGCAAAGAGTAAATCTGCTGAAGTGTACAACCCTTCTCTTAGCTGTTCACTTCCATCTTCTTCACTGTTCAACTCTTACAAGATCAGTTTTCCAGGAATCAAGATCAACTGATCTGTTGATTCATTATCTCTCTCCACTGTCTGGCAGTCATGTTGTCTAAAGTTCAAGCCTGATAGGGGAAATAATTGTAAAGTAGATGCTCTGTCACTTGTAATTGAAAGTTGAATACAATAGACATTAGAGTTTTACATAATGAGCTACAGATATTTTATAAAAACATTGGTTACTAAAATTAGATCCTAATTCCTTTAGTCAGTTCAATTACAGTAATCCTAAAAGCCCCCTTGCATATTTGTGGAGACATGCGCTATTCAGAAAAAGGAACTCATTGAATGTTTTCCTCCTGACAACCATGTTTGTAAGAATATGGACTAAAATTTTATTGCTTCACATACACATGCATCAATGCAGGTAGTATGAATTCTTTTT
>NW_004444187.1:2483746-2485658 GCF_000243295.1 Trichechus manatus latirostris
ATAGAAGCTGATTTCTGTTTTCACCGTTATTCTTGTATCTTATATTCTGAGAAGGCTTGCCTTAATGGTGATGTCCTTACTAGTTTATCATTTTTCATTCTGTTAAAGTACCACTACCCAGCACTGACACCTATGCCTCATCATCTTGACTAGCATAAGGGCTAGACGCATAGCATAAGGATGGTGGAGCCTAGACAAAGGGATCTGGAGGGAGTACTAATATTTGCTACTACTTTTAGATTATGATAGCTCTTGGGGTATTGTAAAATGGGTAATGGATTTTTACAGACAAAGTAAAGAGTAGTGCTGTGACACAGTCAACTGAAATAGATTTAACAACTCATTAGACAGTGGTTCTTAACTCTTTAAGGGGATGGATCCCTTAAGAATGTAATGAAAGTTATAGACTCTCTCTTCTCAGAAAAATACAGAATCATGTGTATGGACAAACATTTTCCTACATCCATAAGTTTCAGGGACCTCCTGAATTGTCTCCTTGGAGCCCAGGTGAAGAACTCCTGCATCCGATCTGTTACACTGACTAGTAGACATGCATCTATCTAGAAATACATGCATGATTAGTGTCATATGTAGTAATGGGGGAGGAAATTCTCATGGGGGAGGAAATCCTAGTCATCTGAATATCATTATCCAGATCCCCATAGTGACGAAGCTGAATAGGAAAGTGAAAGTCTACCAAATAGATTATTCACTAAAGAAGTTGTTTACTTATAAAAGTAGTCTCCATTCAAATATCCCTTCTACTCAACATTAGCAATTATGCCTCCTCTGTGTTACATATTTATGGGTCAGTTTCTCTATGACTGTTGGATATCATAAACATCCCACAAGCACATTTTTTAAAACGATGCAAATAAATTTCAAAAGTAATTTATTTGAATATCTAAGAATCAAGAGCAACCCTTGGGAAAATTGATGAAGATGTAGAATATTTTTGCAAAATGAAACTTCTTATAAAAGTAAAAGAAGGCATGTCGTTTACCAAACACGTCTGTCAACAAAAAACATCAGCTATCTCTAGGCTATTAATAAACTATTAACCAAGACATGTTCATTCGAAGAATTCATGCAAAATTACAATGTTAATATAATTTTTTAAAAAAAATAAGATGAAATAACTTTGTTTTTATTATGTTAAGTTGTTTTTTCCAGATTGTTGTTGTTGTCGTTGTTAGGTGCCATCGAGTTGGTTCCAACTCGTAGTGACCCTATGCACGACAGAACAAAGCACTGCCCGGTCCTGTGTTATCCTCACAATCGTTGTTATGCTTGAGCTCATTGTTGCATCCACGTGTCAATCCATCTCACTGAGGGTCTTCCTCTTTTTCAGTGACCCTCTACTTTACCAAGCATGATGTCCTTCTTCAGGGACTGATCCCTCCTCATAACATGTCCGAAGTATGTGAGACATAGTCTCACCGTCCTTGCTTCTAAGGAGCATTCTGGATACATTTCTTCCAGGACAGACTTGTTCATTCCCTTGGCAGTCCATGGTATATTCTCAGTTAATCTTTTCCCTCTATTATAAAATGCTGGTCCACTTGTAGTAGAGTCACATTGATCAGCCTTTTTCAATTCACAATTATATTAAAATAACGAGGACTTCCTATGAGTATATATTGCTCTTTATAACTTTTTTAAAAATTATTTTTACCGTCCTTTTCTTTTGAACTTTTCCCATGTCAACTGAACCACCATTTCCTCAGTTTACAGACATGATACTGGTGATGAGAGCAGAGCTACCTTTGTATTGGTAAAGAAGCTCTAAATAATAAAAAGCCAGATGAGCTGAAGACATTGAGAAATGACCTTCCTCCTTCTTTTTTAACTCAATTTTTTCCACCCACATGCCTATAAATAAAATATTTGATAGCACGTACTTAAAAAAAAT
>NW_004444187.1:2486937-2488251 GCF_000243295.1 Trichechus manatus latirostris
AAAAAGCTAAAATTAATTCAGCTATTTAATCTTAATAACAATGTAGTTAAAAATCTTTGACTTTAATATGGTTAGATATATGAATAGCTGAAATAACATTCCTATAATTGTAATCTAACATTGGTTAGATCAAGAAAACATTGTTAGTGTAATAAGACTGTAGAATTGGTAATTGTTGCTATTTTTCGTTTTTAATAACAAAGCAATATGTCGTATTTTCTAAGAAAATGAAGAACACTGGTGTACGTTAATACATACATGAATCTTTGTACCAATAGTTTTTCAAATGCACCAATATTTTCTTTTCATATATAAAATGAAAGAATATAATTATTAAATGTTTTAATATACTGTTTGTTCTGTCCTTTTATATAGACTGCGCTGAAAAATACAGAATGTGGGTTAATCATCTGAAAGGGTCGTTAACAGCCTTAACACTTCACAACTGACAACTTTTCACAACTTTTCAGTCCATGCTGAAAACTATGATCCAGTATTTCCCTATTAGTGAAAATAATTGTTACAGTCTTTAATACGGTCTCTTGCCATCTGCTTCTCCATGCTGTTATGGGTTTGATTTATGGAAAATATTTATCAGAATGTTGTAAAATTGCTAGCAGGCATAATGGTAACAGTGAAATTTCTAAGAAACTCTGTAAAACCTTTTAATATACTAGCTGGTCCCCAGACAATCTAGGATAAACAGAATACTGGATTTTAATATGTAAAACATTATAAACCTGCTAATTGGTATTGACTAGACCTATCCCTTGGTAATGAAATTAATAAGGATTTCAGTGAAGTGTTAAGACTTTCTAATATTTAATACCATGTTTATGGATTTTGTTCTCCATACCTGCTTTAAGAATGATAAAAGAGGACCGCTCTGAGTTAACTATAAAAAGCGGTATTATATGTTCAAATATTGGTTCATTGCTTTTTAAAAATTGATGCCACACCGGTATTTTTCTTAAAGAATTATCAATGACAAAAAACTGATCAATATAGTAATTTTTGTGTGAAAAGGAGTAACTAATACAGGTAAAAATAAGTCAGGATTTTTTTTGACACTATCTAGACTGAGCAGATGGATGGCTGAATGGATTTTTTACATTTGATTGTTCATAGTGTGTGTGCGTGTGGGGTGTGTTTGGGTGTATATACATGTGTTGACATGTGAGAGCTTATAAACATTTTTCTAATCTTTCTCTTTTAGGAAGGACTATGTACATAAGGAGATGTTATCATTACTGGGACATACACCTAGGCAAAACTAAAGCTAGCCTCAAATCATTTTTCTTACGTGTACACATA
>NW_004444187.1:2489690-2491147 GCF_000243295.1 Trichechus manatus latirostris
ACTGAACTCTGAACCCCTGGGCCACCAGGGCTCCCACCTTTGCAATATAGGACCCCAAATCAATAGTTAGTCCTTATAACTCTCATCCTAGTCTGGCCTTCCGTTCTTTAAACTCAGAAGGACACTTCAAGATGTTTCCTAATTTTAAGGCTTTCTCCCACCTACTCGGTCATCAGTTATCATCAACATAGTCTTTGCTGGCTATATCATCCAACTGCTACTTATATTCTGTCTTTGTATTGCTGTTTATCATAGTGATGCATAGATTACCTTCTCCATGACACTGAAAGCAAAAAAATAACGAATTAACTTTCTCTGTATCCCACACTACTTAACAGAGTGTCTTGCCTAAACATGATATGTTCTTAATAAATGATTAAGCAATGGTTAATTGCAAGTAAGACAAGTGTGCAAGTGTCAAGATCTTCAAATAATGGAGTGATGCTCACTCAAGGCTATAACCGTTCATTGAAACGCTTGCCTTCCAACATCTCTGTCAATTCTTGCAACTGCAGTGAAATCAGTATTTGTGTTTTCTTTTGGCTTATCTAAAATGTGAGTTTCAGAAGGAAAATAATATCAAATTTTGCAACAACTGATATAGAGAAAACTTCTTCTCTCCAGTTCATCCATTTATTCATTCACTGTGCATTTAATAAGCATCCTTCAAGGAACAATGGTTGTTGCTGAGGGGAACATAAAAGATGAATCGGTGCTTGAAGAACTTAGCAATCTAAATAGAAAGTCAGAACACTAAATATGTGAAATAACCAGAGAACTCAAAGCAATATGTGAACAAGGGCTCAAATCTAATTCAGAGGTTTTACACAGTAAAAATTTAGAATAAATGAAACTCTCTGAAATGATGAGAAACATATGGTCCAAGAATGTCTCGGGCTAGGAATTGAATTGGTGGGAAAACAGGAAAGAACATTCCATACTCTGGCAATCAGAGAAGTCATAGAAATAGAAACAAGTCTTGCATGGAGAATAGTAAGGAAAGCTTCTGAACAAGAGTGAAAGATTGAAGAATAGGATGAGATAAAGCCTAACGGAAAATAGGAAGTTCCTAACATCAAACTCTTGAGTTTTGTTTAGATGAGTGAATAAGACACTCTCTTGAATTGTTTACTCAGAACAAAAAGAAGTGGAGGCAGCCACCAGATTATGGAAACATTGGACTTTTAGGGGAGGAAGTCTCCATATAGGGAATCTTTTTTCCCATACAATTTTTATGGAATTATAGAGTCTTAAAGTTGAAAGTATCCCCAGAAATGATGCCTGAATCCCACCTACAGCACCTTCCACAAGAAATAGTCCTATTTGGAATGAAGAAAGCTACTCAAGAATAGCACATGCTTTGAAAACTGGAACCAACAGTGGGGATTGGAGGGTGGGTTGCAGTTTTTAAATAAAGAGACCAGTTAGGAAGCTACTGTGGAATTCCAGGCATTAAA
>NW_004444187.1:2491643-2492839 GCF_000243295.1 Trichechus manatus latirostris
CTTAAAATGGTTCCAGAATAAAGGGCAATATTCCAGTGTGGTCTTCTCTTTCCTAGTCTAGATATCTTTGCTTAATCTATCTATCTATCTGTCTGTCTGTCTGTCTGTTTATCTATCTATCTATCTCTACATAAATAGATGTAAATACATATATTTGGGGTAAAGAAGGGTGGGGGGTGGGAAAGTGTATATAGCTGGTTACCAGTAGAAGCTCCATGAAGCTGCTTTTTCATACCCCCTGTTCACTGATCTCCTATAGGAGTCCAAGGTGGCAGATCCGTGCTGTGGTAGCTGATAGGGGATCTCTGCATGTATCTCTCCTCGTTCTCTGTTCTCGGTCAGTTTCTTATTCCATTCGGTGCTTGGCTGAGTTCTTTGTCTCTTCATTCGATGCTTAGGGTTTCAGGATTGACGTGTGACTTTAGGGCCTTTTTTGACAGTACAGATATGGTATGCCCATCCTTTCTCCATTGGGCAGCAGCTATATGGGATTGATTTCATACAAAAGGATGATGGTTAGGAATTGGTACAAGAAACCCATGTTTGCAACCATATGTTTGTAGGTGTTCTTGGATTTTCTGTGCAATCTGTGAAAATGTTTCTTCTTCCTTTGCAATCCTTGTATCTTTTATATCTTTTTATATGTATCAAGGTTTTAGCTTATATATCTAGTCCAGTTTAAATTAGCAATGATAAGGGTATCAGAGTTTTATTAATGATTTTAATGGTGTCAATAAAAATACGTCCTTTCCCTCATTTGCCATGAGTGGTGCCCATCTAACACTACTAAACATTTCTATCAAAGACTCTATAGAAGACTCCCGATCAAAAGGGGGAAAATCTGGAACAGAATTTCAAATTCTCATGGACTCTAGACTTTCTGGAGACATGGAGGCTGGTTTAACCCATGAAACTATTTCTCTGAGATCATCTTTAAACCTTAAACCAAAAATATCCCCTGAAGTTTTCTTAAAACCAAACAATGGTTAAGCTTAACTAGTAAAAAATGTCTGCCTTGAGCATTATGCTCTTTTAAGAACGATCTACATGGGACCAAACTGACAACAGCAGCTCAAAAGATTAGACAGGAACCTTAGGGGGCAGTGAGTTTATGTTAATGGGGAAGGAACAACTCAGAAAATGAGGGTGAGAATGGTTGCACAACTTGAAGAATATATCAATGTCACTGAATGGTA
>NW_004444187.1:2494934-2496483 GCF_000243295.1 Trichechus manatus latirostris
AGAACTAAGCAATATTTAAAGAAACAAAGGACAAGATTTTTCTAAATTTGATGGAAGATAATATTTGAAGTAATATTAAAATTAAGATTTTCTAAACTGGATGGAAGATATCAAACCACAGAAGCTCAGTATATGAAAGATACAAACCCATAACCCAAAGATAAATAAAGATCAAGGATATGAAAGATATCAAACCCACAACCTAAAGAAAAAGGTCAAGATTTTCTTAAATTGTATGAAAGGTATCAACCCACAGAAGCTCATAGACTCCGAACAGGATGAATACAAAGAAAAGTTTCCTATCTGCACTATGGTCTGAGACCTTTAAACTTGAACCTTTATATTTTATGTGTTTTGAAAGATCGTGGCTCTCTCAATAAAGCTTAACTTTCAGAATATTTTTATTTCTGCAAAAAAAAAATTCTACTTTTGATTTCAAAGTTAAATAAACAACTTACTCTTTCTGTGGTAAAAATTCTAGCATTCTCGTAGGTAAATGAATAGCCTTCTAATGGTAAAGAGATCAGTGTAAAGAAATGCAAAGGCAAAACATCATTAATAAAGTTAAACAGTGTATTATCCTTGTTAAATTACAAATTTAAAGATAAACGAAATACAATTTTATGCCTACCAGATTAGAAAAGATGAAAATAGGTATTAAGATGGTACTCTATCACTACTTGAGAATTGTAAATTGAATACACTCAAGCAATGTGGCATTTTATACCAGGAACCTCAAACTCCTTCACATATATGACACAGGAATTTCAGTTCTAGGTATACTTACTATAAAAAGATTTATGTGTAAGTGTATTTATTCTAATCTAATTGAAAATAGCAAAATGTTAGGACCAACGTAAATTTCCAGTAGGGGTTGAAAGATTAATTACTCAATCATCCTTATAATGAAAAAATATATAGCTATTTTAAATATTCATCAAGTTATTTTAAAATCAGGATATAATCATAAATGTATATGATTTATATGTTTATATATGATATGCATATATCACATAATCATATATGTACACGTAATCATATATGCATATAATCATATATATATAGTATTCTCAACTATTTAAATAAAATTATATCTATAAAATAACCCAGAAAACTACACAACAATGTTAATATTAATTTTTTTTGGTTGCAAGACTATAATGTAAAACTATTTTCTTCTTTATACTTTTCTGCATTTCCCAACATTCCCATAGGGATAGAAAGTGTGTCTCACACTCCTCCCTTTAGTTCACCCAGAATTTCTCACTTCCCTGCCTTTTTCTTTGACCATGCACCTCCAAAATGACAATCCCTTTTATCTCTGCATGCTGATTAGCCTTCCTGATTCAGTTTAAATTTTGCTTCCTCCAAGATTTCCATAGAATCTTTACCTGACAGTCCTCTTTACCACATCTAAATTACCATAGCACATTAGCGCTACCTTCTTTATCACTTTCCACCTTACATTATAGCTATATGTCATATATCTTATCTTATAATTCAACAGGGTAATAAACTTTAACTGAGCAAAAGTTTTTTTTTTTTTTTT
>NW_004444187.1:2499292-2510481 GCF_000243295.1 Trichechus manatus latirostris
ACTCATCTCAATGCCACATACACATTGTAGACACTCTATAAATATCTGTCAACTTTTCTGTAAGTTTTAAAAATAATATTTCCCAATCAAACTAATTTATCCATAGGTAGTTAACTAAGAAAATGAAACAATGGAAGTTGCACTCGATAAGGCATTTATAGCACAAATGATTGCTTTTTAATTTGGATTATATGTTTTAGGACAGAAGGCACAGACACCCAAACACAAAAGTTAGATTCAGAGGAGAGAGTAAATTTAGTCTATGACCAAAATATTTGCAGTATTAATATCATCTTTGGTGATTTAAGAATCAGGATCATAACTACAATTTTTCAAAGCATTCTGGGGAATTGTGACCTTGATTTTTCTCAGAATCAAGATGTTTTTTGACCTGAGATTTGCCACCCAAAGTCTGAGCCTAATAATGGTCCTAAGAGCGGTAATCATTTGTGATTGAAACACAAGCAAGTCCTCTTAGCACAACCAGATTTACTAACTTGGGGGAAAATAGTGGAAGATGCCAACAAAATCAGGGTGAAAAGGCAGAGAAAACCAAACACTTTTGGTCTTGTAATCATTATCCTTAGCATACACATAGAGAAGTATGGCTGCTTCCTAGTGAATATTATCTTGTCTCTTCCATTTATGATCGCTTACTGTGTGCTGTGAAAGGATTTGATGCCCCCAAATCCTGTCCATACCATGTAGTGACAACTGCAGCAACTCTGGGAAGTTTCTATTAACAAAAGATATGTATACAGATGAAAAAGAGTCATGTTAAAAAAAAGCAGATTCTCAAGCCCATTTGGATTCAGTTAATCTCTAAAGAGACTGGTTAAGAAATCAAAGAAGCAGATGGGGTTATTTCTACGTTCTATGTGTCTAATATTTACCTCCAGGCAGATATGAAATAATTCTTAAATAACTGTGGCTACTTAAAATTTACAGAATTGAACTAATGCAGAGAGTAGTTGATCTTACACTGACACAAACCAGATAGTCTCTTAATGTTACTCTAAGGAATTTTAAACTGACTCTGCTAACGCTGAGGTTATTTGCCTTGGGGATGCCTAATGGAAGGGTTATTATAACACTGTCCACAAGTAGGGGCCTTGAGAGAGGCGGGCCATAGCACTCCATTGACAGCTAATAGATTGGGCCATTGCTGTGTCACAGTGATCTTCAAGGCCAAAGGTCATATCCCTCCCTTAATATTTAAATAAAGATACTTGACAAGAGCAGAAAACACCTTACTGCCCATAATGACTGCTGCTCAATTTATAAGAACCTTCACAAAGTCATGCTAATTCTCGGCCTTCTTAGAATGCATGGTAACCTTTCATAAATCCATCTTTTCCAGATGTCCTTGGAAATGACAGTTATAAAACTACAAATGATTTGTAATGCAAAATGGGACTGACAGACTTGAAGATTAGGGCTCGATGTACTAAAATGACTAAAAATTACAGCTAACAATAGGCATAAAATGCATTGATACATAGCTGCCGAAGTAGCTCAAGATTATTTTAAACATCCTTAGTGAATGCTGGAGAAAAAAAGGAAAAAAGAAAAACGTATAATATTAAAAGTAGCAGATTACTTCATCAAAGATAATGGAACAGAATTTTTCTGTCTGGATCAGCTGGAAGACAGATTGCAAATTATGCTTTATTTTTCCAGGAATCAGAATTTTTTTTTTCCTCTTATGAGATTTTTTTTGGTAAACATATGAATTTGATTAAAAAAAAATCTTTAGGGAATATTGGACTAGTCTAACTTAATTCTATGTTCTGTTTTCTTAACTTTTAAACATGAATCAATGGCATGCTTTATCCTATTAACATATCTAAGATGAAGCAAAAATTAAAACCTATTGAAAAACAATTTTCACACTTATTCGCTACCACCGAGATGACTTATATTCACAGGCTAAGCTGAGATTGTGTGTTTAAGCAATACATATGAATGGATGCTTTTACTGCATGTTTTCAGGGAAACTGAAAGTCAGGAAATGAGGAAAAAACCAGAATGCTGAAACCTGACCTTCGTAACAGTACTTAAAGAAACTACTAAACACTACTTTTTTGTATAATTTTGAATTATCTGCATGATAAATAAGAGACCTGTCTTCTGGCACCTTCGAGTGTCCAGTAAGAGCTGGCCTGCCTCAGAAACCACCAGGACAGTAGTAAACCTCAGAGAGCCAAAATGGCCTTCTGCGGAAGAGGAAGCTCAAAGCTGTCCTGTTTCCTGTGCTTTGGTTTTGTTTTCTGCCTGTCCCCACTTTCTTCATTATATCTTCTACTTAAATTTGATTCCTTCCATTTTATTCTCATTTCTCCCCTTCCTGATGGCTATTCAATAAAAATGAGATTGACCCCAGGGCTCCGACTCTTTTTTTTGGGGGTGGGGGGGTGGGGGGTGGATTTAACTTAAAATCAATAGAAAATATAATGCATAAATCTTCATGATTTAAGAAATTACTCTGCATTCTGAGAGCTGGAAAGTGAGACATCAGCATAGCAATATTAGTGACCCAGAACTAGAATTATATTAAAGACTTTTTTTTGGTAGAAGGTCTAATACATCTTTGAAACAGGAAATAATACATTTTTGAGGAATTTCTGGTTTTTTTCTGTGAATGGTTGCATTCATTAGATCCAATTTACTGAAAGTAGAAATTTCCTTTATAAACATTTCTGGAAAGCGCATGTGTGCTAAGTTTAGTTAACTATAAAATATATGTAACTAAAGCCTGGAGGAAGGATATTTACTTCTCTTGCTTATTTTTTCAGCACCATAAACTGTACTGCTATGTTTACAGTCTGTCAGAATGATGTCATATGCAGGACACTAAAACAGACGATGTTTTCAGTATGTGAGTAAGAAACCCAGAGCTCACCAGGAGCCCTATAAAACCAAAACCTTACTCTGAGACAGGTGGATTGCACCAGGCAAGCCAAACAGACCCCGCTGAAAACCAAGGCGTGCCATACCTGTCCCATGGTTGACTTATTCTCCTTTCTCACTCAGTCCACCTTATGAAAATGATTAGGTGGTTGGCAGTGTAGGGCCAAGCTAGTGACAAGAACAGTGTGGCCTTTTCTAGAGCATCAAGCCTTCAGGGTTTATGTCATTCATCCATCATTAACTTAACATTTATTTGTTTATTGGAGTCAAGAAAACTGACCTTTCCTGGAGTCTTTGAGAATTTGACCTGCAATGTTCATTTCACTTATTCATTCATTCATTCATTCTTCACTCGGTATTTATTGTCTTCCATGTACCAGCCACTGTCCCAGGCACAGTAGAGGATAAACCTTAGCCATGAAGTGCCTCCCTCTTTAAAGATCTGCCAATTGTCTTAGCATCATATCCTCATGAGATGACTTGACCTCCTTCGTCTTCATTTTGACTCTCATCTTTGATATTAACTGAGATGACGCTTTCATTGTAATAGATAACTGCATTTATCATTCTGACATCGTTAACCTGTGGGTTCCTACAGGGAAAGGCCTATGCTTCATCGCTTGTATAACCCCAGGGAAAATATTCAATAAAATTTTGTGGAATGAATACATAAATTAACAAATGAATGAACAAAGAGGGTACATAACAATCAATTATACTCAATTTCTGATCTCTAGCTTACTGGTCTTCAGTCTGGGATGTTCATACACCCCCATGGCACAGTGTTTCCAATCACTTTAAATACTTTTTTATTCCAGACCTTGGTTTGGGGAAATTAAAAAAAGGTAATGGCAGAAGGAGGAGCTTATGATTCCAAGATGGGCCAAAGATGATCTTGCTTATGGTACAGCTATGTCTCAGAATAAAACAGACCCAAAGTCAAAGCGAGAAGCTCACAGCTTTCCATACCTGCTACCAAACAATATCTGTCATGTTGCCTTTGAGAACGTTTAACACTTTGTTAAAATGAATCTCTCAATTGATAATTCTTCATACAATTTTTGTCTGGTTTGATCTAATGTTTATTCAAATTAACATGCATATCATGCACTTGGATTGTCTAAATGATTCTTTATAGTATTTCTTCAGTCCACTTTGCTTAAGATGTCCCCCTTCCCACCTCCACTATCCCTGTAGTTGCAACACAGAAGCTTTTTGGGTACCATATTATATTTTTTTCTCTTTTTAATACAAATCCAGGCTGGCAGGCACAGCACGATGTACAGACTGGATTGAATCAAAACAGCATTCCCCTACCTTCCCTGTGTACAGGAAGTGAAACTAACAAGAATCAGATTTTCCTGGACCCATAACAGAGGAAACAACTTTTGGCACAGTAATTCTTTGAACTGGAACCATGAGGGCAAGTACTAATGTATCCTTCTATTGCATGCAATGCCTTATGTATAAAAGCAGTTTTTTTTTTTTTCCTGTTGAAATGGACTGAATCAGATTTGCGGTACTAAATTTTTGAGGGTATGTGAATATTTTGATTTATTTTGAAAGAGTCTATGTTCACAATTCATCTGGTTGGATCAGGAGTCTCAGTTTTGATTCCATGTAATTTACTTATGGAATGGATTTAAGACAGATGTTTAGGAAGATATTTTATAAATATTTTCATTTGATCAGAAGAAGAAGCAATACAACTAATAACCCAATAATACTAATAATCCAAAGATACAAGGTTTTATTGTTGGATTAGTAGTTACATTTAATAAGCACCTGCAGGATTTAGATTAAGAAGCCTAGATCCCATGTTCTGCCATTGATTAGCTCAGTGACCTGAAGAAACATAATTAATTTCTGTGAAACTCATTTTCCTCATCCGTAAAATGGGGATAATTATACCAATCTCACATGGTTGCTACAGGTCAAAGGAGATCATGTAAGTAAATATAATTTGCAAACTGCATAGTTCCTAAAATTGCACCATATTATTTTACTTCCAGTAGACTGTGAGCTCTTTCAGGGCTAGGATCATGTCAAATTCATGTTTGTAAACATTTGTACTCAACACTATGCTTGGCACCGAAGTGCTCAATGAACATTGAATGAATGAATAAATTCAGAGTACTAAAGATACAAAGATTAATGTGAGTCATCCTCAGAAAACTTATAATCTAGCAGAGGAGATGGATATATGTATGATATACTAAAACACAGCTTCAAGTTACACCCACACAACCTCCACAGCCTTATATTAACCACTTCTCTGATAATTCCTTTGCTGTGTGCAAACATCCATAACAACATGCAAACACATATTTAAGTTCACACTAATATATGCTATTTTAAAATTCCCATGAATTTCAGCATATGAACAAAGAAGAATAAAATTGGAATTTATAGAGTTGAAAGAGGTTTTTTAGATAACATATCTAATGAGGAAAATTATGTTTGTATTCTGCGAATGTTCTTTAAAGAAGATAGGCGAAACAACCCCCTTCCTATTTTCCTGCATTTGATGTAGGAACGGTGGCTTTCCATAAACTCCAGACTGACCCTCGTGATTTCTCCCGAGCAAGGGAAAGTAAGCCTAATGTTTAACTATAGCGAAAAAATCTTGAATTGATTAAGATGTCTGTTTTAATAACTTATATTTCCATGATATTTCCTCCCAGAAACGTTCTTGTTGGTGAACCAGAGGAAGCTCTACTTACATAGTAGGTGCTTAAATAATTCCTTGTATAAATGGACCAGATGACCTCATAGGTCCTTCTTCCCTCTGAAAGTCTCTGAGGATGAAAAACCTGAAACAATTGGGAGTAAGAAATCCTAGCCCTCCTCGGTGTAGTTGCATCTGGGGCATGAAATCACTTATCTGCTGGAAGCTGGTGTTGGACACTAATTGGCCACAGATGCTTTACTGGCAAAGGAAAGGAAGTACACACATCAATTCAAGGTTCTGCTTAGTCCTGCCTACAATTCAGAGTCAGTCACTTGTATGCGAAATGCAATTTACTGTGACTATAGTAAGGTCCCAAAGCAACCGACACAGGATCTAAAGCAGGGAGATTTGGAGTATACCGATAATTCTCTTAGGCAGAGGAGTTCTTCAAATAGTATCCTACAGCTGATGTTTTTATTTTCAGATGTATAACGCTACTTTTATATTTGTATTTTTTCAAAGCGTTATATCTTTTTATCAATGTTTGCATAGGGGAAATATTGGTATTTCCATTTTGCAGATAGAGCAACGAAAGCTCAGAAGAGTTAGCTACCTACCTAAGGTGACCTAATTATTTACTGTCAGAGCAGAGACTACAGCCCAGTACGGGAGAGAGGAGAACTCAGGTCAGTTGAGTACTTTCTCTTTGCTCATTTTTTGCTAGAATGCATCCTTTCACTAGCACATCTTGTACTTGGTGGTACATGACTTTTGGAATGGGAGTAAGAATGAGGATTACATTGAAAGGTGGGGAAATGATAAATTTTGAACCAACTTCTTGCAGCCTGTGAGATTATATAAAAACACAGCCCCAACTAAAAAGCAAAAGTAAAAATAACGCATATGTTTAGTGCAGAAAGGACTCTAATTCTTTTTTTCTCTCTTTCTCTATTTCCTTCTTTCCTTCTCTCTCCCTCTCTCTTTCTTTCTCTTTCCTCCTTCCCTCCTCCTTTCCTTCCTTCCTTTCTAGCCATTATTTGCACACAAAAGAGAAGCAAAAAAGACAGTAGTAGGTGTATAAAATGCAAACCAAATTCACTGCCCTCGAGTTGATTCTGACTCATAGCAACCCTCTAGGACAGAGTAGAAGTGCCCCAGAGGGTTTCTGAGGCTGTAAATCTTTATGGAAGCAGACTGCCACATCCTTCTCCTGCAGAGCAGCTGGTGGATTCAAACCACCAACCTTACAGTTAGCAGTTGAGTGCTTTAACCACTGTGCCATCAGGGCTCCTAGTAGGCATGTAAGTATCCATAATTACAGAATTTTGGCAGGGGTCTTCACATATGTAAAATAAGAATGAAATTTTATTGCAGACTTTTTCCTCTTGCTATTGTGCGTGCACATCACAACCTTTGGGTCAGACCAAACTATGACTTTTTCTTCACCGCTGAGAATTCTGGCAAACTTTGAAAACTTTGCTTTCACCTTATTTCTTTCTCTTCCCAAGGTGCTTTGAAAAGTAATTTTTTATGGAACATGAGTGGTGAGGGACCTATTAAGATGAGAAAGACTGCAGTGTAACCATTCAAGAAGTGCACATACCGATAGAGATAGTGTGTACATTGGTGGGGAAATCATTATAAACTAAAATGTAAAGTTGTATTTAAGGAACATGTAGTAACCTAGGAAGGTGATGAATTGTCTATTAAAAAAGGAAAGAATAAAAAAGAAGATGGGTAAATATGTTACAGTCTGCTTTTCTATCTTTGGGAAATTTAGCATACGCTATAATTACAATATTAACTTTGAAGATAAATTTAAAAAATCATATGAAACCTCCCCACTTTGAAGCTAGTTTTCTTTCTCTGAAGAAGGTCCACTCTAAATTGGAAACAAAGTCAGGGAAATTAAATTTGTGTAACACTCTCTAACACACACACAAATACACACACATATACACACACACATACACCACACCTCCCCTGCTACCAATTCTCATTTAAGTGGCTGCCAGCCACCAGCCCAAATTTGAAGAGATTCATGAACCACGCTTCCTCAGAATTATGATGTTCTGTTTTATGGAATGCTCAGACTTTGGTAACAATGGAAAGATAGATCCTCTTCAGCATTAACTGAGGAGTATTAGTTATGCGGGATGTAAGGGCTGTGAATAACCTCTCCCACAAATAGGCTCTAAAATTTCATGGTCCTAAGGAGAAACTGAGAAGAATTTTATTAAAGATAATAGGCAGAATTAAAACATGAATAAGAAATTAGAGGCTGACACTGAAAATAAAAATAGCCTTACAAAATGGTCTTCTTCTAAATTTGGTGCTATATCTGAGCAATAACAAAAACAAGTCTCTATTGGGGTTAATTTTAAGAAAAGGTATCTGTAACATCTGTCAATATTATTACAGAACGGAATTTCAGAAATTGTTATTGTAAGCAACTGGCTCCCACAGCTCTGATACTTTTCGTAATAAATTGTGACCATATTTTAGTGGCTGAATTAGCACTGCATGTTTGTATTATCAGCTTCTTCCACTTTCTTTCTTATGCCTGAAGCACTTTCTTAGGTTATGTAGCTTTAGGTCAGGTTTCTTTGAACTAAAGTGGATGTCCTAATTTAAACTGGAAGTTATATTACTATCTAGTTGGTAAATACAAACGCAGAGAACCAGATTTCGTTGAGATTTAGTACTATTACGCTAGATCTGTACCCAGAAACCACACTCTAAATTTTATTTTTACCATTAACATTGTTTAGAGTAGAAAAAAATCATAATATAGGTAAATTAGATTATACATCTGAGGGCGAATTAAATGCAATTGTATGGAAAACAAAAAAAAAGAATAATCTTCTAAAGAGCTTTAGTTGAATGAAATGTTCTGTAAACCAGAGGCAACTGATTTTCTTTAAATAACCTGTAGTTGGCTGCCTCCCTACTCTGTATGTCCCCGATCTTGGCTTTTTTTTTTTTTTCTTAAAATAATAACTTGAGCTGATATTTTAATATATTTTCTTATTAAATATGATGACTTACAAAACACTGAAAGATTTCCCTAATTCGTACTCCCTACACAGAAAAAAAAGTGCTTTGATAATTTTATATGTCAAAAAATTACCTACAAATAAAGCATTACTTAACAAACAAATAAAAAGGGTATAGATCCTAGAAAATGTAGTGCCTCCAAATTCTGGCTGCCGTCTTTTACGTCTTTTGCTTCTTGTCTTCTTAGGTACCTACAATTTAGTTTTCAAATTATAACGCTAAGAAATTAAGTCTCCCTCAAGCACTTCATTGGCTCTGCTCCGAAATGCATTATTTGCCTGGACAAACAGCACGTATTAAACGTTAAAGGGGAATTTAGTTTGCTGCTTTGTGGACAGTGCCTTAAACAGCATATGCAAGTTCCGTTTTTCAGATGAAGCGGAAACAATAAAACCTTTTTTCAAGACACTTGGATTTTTTTCCACTAGAGGTCTCTCTCGTAACAGCTTTCCTTTTGTTGGGCTCATTAATTATTTTACTCAAAGGAACAATTCTACCTTTTAGATTGGAATGCTGCACTTAACATGTTATGCTAGAGAAAGATATAATACCTCCTTAGCTTGTTCTCCTCCTTGATGAATAGATATTAGGTTGACTGAATGAATCATCTTGGGTATTTTATTACACAATGACTACACTTTGGTAAAGAAGTTTGAACTTTCACCTATGCTTCCAAAGGTCTCAAAAATTTGACCAGTTAAAACAATATGCTGCAGTAAATGTGCCTTATCAAAGAGCACTAAATGGTCATGCTTCAAATTCTCCCAAAGCATCTAAGACTTGGTGCTAACTCAGATCACATAATGGCAAGCCTGAACAATTTTACATTAATTTCTTCAAATCTGCAGGGAAAGAAAGAATATGCCCTCGTTTGTGTAAGGGTATTTAATGCTTTGCTTTTTCCTTGTCTATCCCCTTATCAGAAAATAAACTATCAAAGCAAATGCATATTACATAGTGGATTTAAAAATATGTATTTTCTGGGGGAAATAGTAATAAGAAAGCTTGTCTTAAAAATAAAATAAATCTCCTACCATTAACTCATGCAAAAAGACCAGTAAGTTTGAATACTTTTAAAACAGAAAGAATCTAAAATGAAAATAAGCACAGAATATTCTCAAAGCATAATACAAAATTGCATTGAATGAAGTAGTACAGAATGAAATGCATTGACATCAGTCACAGAGCCATTTAAATATTCAGAAAACCCAAAGAGTGTTCAGATTTCTGAGGATGGAAGTAGAAAGACAGTGCTGAGCTCTTGACACAGGAAATTCAATGGGAAGCTGTGAAATGTGAAGAAGCGCCTAGCAAATCAATTTCAATGTTATACTTAAGGTAGAGAATGTCTGCATGAACGGGCGCAGTGGCTAAGCACAGAGCAATACTATACAATGAAAAAGGCGCGAGGACATTTGACAAGCTGCAAAATGTAGCACAACCTGGCTAGGAGAACACAGGCCTGTCATACAACAGTTTTAAGAATCAGAAACTACTCTATAATGGAACCAGAAAATAGATAATGCATTATTTACGTGACTGAAATTTTATTCTGTTACCTGAAGAGCTCACCACGACCTCTTCCTCCAACTGTAATTTACTAAGCAGTTAAAGCTTCGTTTTGTTTTGTTTTTCCCCTCCAACTCCAAATCGGCATATTTGGTGATGGAAGGTAAATCCACACACTCAACGGCTTCAACTGTTTTGACTGAATTACTGGTCAGTCAAATCAAATATGAGATTGACTGGCGCATTTTTACACTCAAGTGACTAAATTGAACAGATTTTTTTTTATCATAAAATTTCGGTTTCTTTGAGTTAATGGTGGGCCCCCGATAACATCAGACAGGTGACCCAACTGAGCTGTTAAGATCCACCTAAGCTGCTGAGATAATAAATGACCTATGGAATTTTAGTTCAGGAAGGAGTCCTAAGAGACTTTTTCTTTTTTTTTCGTTTAACAGTTGAGGAGACTGTTCGGAAAGGTTAAGTAGTTACTGTAGGATCCCTAAATGATTGGATTATTCTGGCAGTTTAAGAAAAAAATCAAGCTGTTTAAAAACAACGAATGGCTCGGTAGCATCATACAGTGTTTATACCACAGAGATGTCTACACTGTAAATTCTTTGGACATTGGATTTGGAGGGTTAAGGACATTGTTAGTGGTATTTTATTATGGAAAAACTTATTTACACAGAATATTAAGTGGATCATTTTAGCAGAATGTAGAATAAGTGCTATCTTTAAGAAAGATGGTTTTTCAGAATGGGCTTTCCATGTAGGGGGTTTGTTATCTATCAGTGGACACTACGCCCCTAAAGGTCTGTTTCCTTCGTGTCTCTGTGCCTAAGTAATGAACTAATATTTATGGCTTTAGGCAGTTCTTCTTATTTTTTATTTAATTCAGAATATTCTAATTAATAAGAGGATAAACCTGTTACCATAGAGTTGATTCCAAATCATAGAGGATAGATTAACCCAATCCGCCACACCCAATGAAACCAAAACAAAGTTCATCAAATTAGAGCAGTGAAAAAGGCTTTCATGAAAG
>NW_004444187.1:2511221-2513655 GCF_000243295.1 Trichechus manatus latirostris
TTATTTTTGCTTGCTGAAAGTGAAGATGACATGAAACACTTAATGATGAAGATCAAAGACTACAGCCTTTAGCATGGATTACACCTCAACATAAAGAAAACAAAAATCCTCACCACTGGACCAACAAGCAACATCATGATAAATGGAGAAAAGCCTGAATCTGTCAAGGATTTCATTTTACTTGGATCCACAGTCAATACCCATGCAAGCAGCAGTCAAGAAATGAAATGACATATTGCATTGGGCAAATCTGCTGCAAAAGACCTCTTTAAAATATTAAAAAACAAAGATGTCACTTTGAGGACTAAGATGCCCTTGACCCAAGCCATGGTATTTTCAATATCCTCATATGTATGCAAAAGCTGGACAATGAATAATGAAGACTAAAGAAGAATTGATGCATTTGAATCATGGTGCTGGGGAAGAATATCGAGTATACCATGGACTGCTGGAAGAATGAGCAAATCTGTCTTGGAAGAAGCACAGCCAGAATGTTCCTTGGAAGCGAGGATGGCGAGACTCCGTCTCTCGTACATTGAACATGTTATTAGGAGGGACCACTCTCTGGAGAAGGATATCATGCTAGGTAAAGTAGAAGGTCAGTGAAAAAGAGGAAGAGTCTCAATGAGATTCATTGACACAGTGGCTGCAACAATGGGCTCAAACATAGCAACAATTGTGAGGATTGCACAGGACAGGGCAGTGTTTGTTCTGTTGTACCGAGGGTTGCTATGAGTTGGAACCAACTTGAAGGTACCTAAGAACAACAACAATTTTGAATATGTTTTGGAGTGAAGGAAAAAGATCTGGAACCCTATATAAAGTTTTGATTTTTTCTTCTTCCTTTTTCATTATTTCTCTATCTTTTCTTTTTAAAAATCATTTTCTCCTTTCTTCTCCTCTTAGATATTAGAAAGTTATTTGCCTAAGTTGTGTTCCCATTTTCCATTTTAAATCCTGGATGATTTTCATCAGGTCAATGGAAATCATTTGGAAGACAATGTAAATTTGTTTTAATGATTTTAGAGGCTATGCTTTTAAATTCATAAATATACTTACATATTTATAAATATCTATGTGTGTGTGTTTTACTCTACCATGGAAATAAAACCATTCTGGTATGTCTTCCCCTCTCAGTATTAACTTCTACATTGTAGTAATCTCTGGTCAGAGATAAACTTGCCATGAAGATATGGATCCACACAGTGAGTTTTCCCCCCTCTGAGAAGATTCAGTCTACTGCCTAAGCAATAAGTTGGGCTTTCTTCCTGTGCGGCCAGTCAGGGTGTGGGCACAATTTATGAGACAATCCCAGAAATGGGTTCCTGTTTTCCTTCTGGAAATTTGCATGTTTTTATCTGACCATTAAGCTGTTAACAAGTGTTTCCCTTGATGGAGTGATTTACAGCTGGCTGTGAAAGAAAAACAGCACATGTTACTCTACGTGTGCAATGACTATACATTGAGTCACCTGTCACCAATTGGATCATACAGAAGTTCCTGCATGGAAAAGCAGCAGGCATTTGGAGTTCAGCTCTGACTTGAGTGAACTGAAAACCTAAAAAGAAGAATTTGCCCTCCCTCCTTTTCCTTAATGGAGAAATATTCTTTTTCTGAAGAAAAATGTTTGAACCATCTTGCTGACAGTTCTTTTAGTTTGGTGGATAACGAATATGGCACAGGAAACATATAGCAGAATGTTGTTGGCTTTATTTTACTTTTAAAAAGATCTACTTTATTGGCATAGGACTTTGGCATATTTATGTGATTTTTTTTTCTTTAAAATACAAGTTAGCAGCCTTTAAAAACTCTTTGTCAATAGCCATCTGATATATCAATTTAAATTGTTTTGCTTACAACAAAATTTTGGCATAAATAAATATGAATATTGAATCAGTACAAATGCCTTGAGCAGTCAGCATAGTAAATCATACATCAGCTTTCATCATGAGTTGAAACACGTCTACATATTGAGTAGCATATTTGGCGTGCCTAATCAGAACAATATGTAATCTGTTAGTGCATATGAGGCCTTGCCAAGCCCAAATTATTTACAAGTTGCATTTTGTGTCCTGGAAATTTTCATATATGAAAAAAGACATCTGGAGAAAAAAAGAAAAATAATACATGGTCTCAAATATACAAATAATGAAAAAATATTGACTCACAAGAAAAAAATTATGATCATTATATTCTATAACTGTTATTAAAATGGCCAAATTTTATAACTCATATATGATAAAAATAATAGTTTTCATTCAAATTGTTCATTTGTGTTATTATTTTCACTGTCTCTCTACTCCTGGTCCCATGCGGATCTGGGGTCAGAACAATCTCTTTTTTAGTTAGTCTTCTCTTTTCCAATTCTCTGTGCAAATGTGCTAAAGCATCATTTGTTGACAACTGACCCACATAACAATGTAAGAGAGAATCT
>NW_004444187.1:2513755-2524611 GCF_000243295.1 Trichechus manatus latirostris
AATCTCTTTTTTAGTTAGTCTTCTCTTTTCCAATTCTCTGTGCAAATGTGCTAAAGCATCATTTGTTGACAACTGACCCACATAACAATGTAAGAGAGAATCTCGTGGTTGTGTCATCCACATGTACTGAGGTCCTGAAGGTAAAACTAACATATGCAATGCCATTCTATTGTTGAGAAGGATGTAGATGCCTTCTTGAAGGAGAAGTTGAGATAAAACCAAGCCTAGAAAGAGTTTGAAATAATGGAATTTTATCTTCAAGGACCTCCAACTCCCATTTTATACCTTTCTTTCAACTTCATTCCTTAAGTGTTCTCATGCTTTCTCTCTTTATCCAATATTTCCCCACCTCTCTCGCTCTTTCTCCCATTCTCAAAGAATTTTAATGAACATTAAACTCTTAAATAAAATTAGACAAAGCTGTATCATTATTATTATTGGTGGCGTAGTGGTTAAGAGCTATGGCTGCTAACCAAAAGGTTGACAGTTCAAACCCACCAGGTGCTCCTTGGAAACCATATGGGGCAGATCTACTCTGTCCTGTAGGGTTACTACAGGGTTGCTATGAGTTGGAATCGACTCAATAGCAACGGGTTAAAGTCCATAGTTTGTGTTAAAGTTCACTTTTTGTGTTGTACACTTCCATGGAAACAGAAAGGAAAATTTATTTTGGAAATATGCCCATTTTCCAGAAAATATATGACAATGTCTATGAAACAAGAAATACTGTGACTTATTTAAAGAGGTGAGAAACTTAAAAACATACATATCTGTCCAATAAAAGGAAATGACTAATATACTTTCCACTGAAATAAATAAGAGCAAATGGAAAAAAGTATTATAAGCTTAGCTATTCCATTTGGGATGGGTGTATTTCTTGTCACAAGTCTGTAGCACCAGTATTCTTTTCAAAGTCACTGAGATTTTGAACCAGACTTAATAGTTCATCTTAACCATACTAAGGAGTCCCTGGATGGTGAAAACGGTTAACGAGCTCAGGTGGTAACCGAAAGTTCAGAGGCTCGAGTCCACCTTCCCAGAGGCACCTGGGAAGAAAGGTCTGGAGCTCTACTTCCGAAAAACCAGCCTCTGAAAACCCTGTGAAGCACAATTCTACTCTGAAACACATGGGGTCATCACAAGTTAGAGTTGACTCAACTGCAACTGGTTGGGTACTTTAAAGCACCTCTCAGTGTTGAAGTATGCGGCATGTGCCAGACTGTTCAGACTCACCTAGAGTTGGAGAGGCTTACATTCTCACATGAGTAGTTAAGTGACTCTTGCAAAGCAACGTGGGCTGTGGCTCCATATATGTGCCACCAACTATAGGAGTCATGACAGGGTTGCTGTATGTGTAGCAGCCCTGGGCTATGGAACTTCAGAGAATAGGGAGAATGGTATGGAAGAGGTGGAAACCTCTTCACAAGAAACCGGTCGGTAGAGAGATGCTCTACAAGATTGCATTTTTTGTTGTTGTTGTTGTCCATTATCACTGATATGCATTGTACTACGAGTTTAAAATAGCCAATGACCAGCTATATCATCTATTCCACATTGCTCATTGAAGTAGTATTCATATTAACCAGGTAAACATAGCAAAACTGACCGTGTTCCTTGTGATATGAGTTTATCATAATGATTTTAAGTTTTAAGATGTATAGTAAACTGCTCAATGATAGCTCCATAACCAAAAGAACCCCAAACCCATAAGCATACAAAAACATACAAAAAAAAAAAAAAAAGAACACAATAACATACCTTAACAGTGGTTGATCTTCAATGATATGTTTTTAAAGAGATCCCAAGTTTCTATTATACGATTTCCCAAGTCTAAAAAAATATGGTGAGGTTTTGATTTCCATGGTTACATAACTCTTTTCATACATATTTATCATTGAAATGCCAGAAACCCACCCCCTTCTATCAAAGGATACTACTTTTAGCGCTTCATAATTGAAGTTATAGCTGATTTATTTTTTATGCCAGAGCATTTTAAACAGATCCCTCTATCACCGAAAACTGAGGCCACATTACAGTCATCTTCTCATAAGCAGTTTATTTCATGCACGACTTCTGAAAAATACTTCTGGTTTTTAAAAACTGGAGAAGACTTTGCTTCCTTTTTTCCTTCAGTCAGCACCACAGGGATTCCCATCTAAGCTTTCAAAATATTGCGGAACATACATTGAGTACGGCACATAGCCTTCAATTTCATTAATACAGTGTTCAGAAAGAGAACATGCACATATTGCCTTGGCCAATAATGAGAGAACAATGAGAAAGTTATCACCTATTACTAAATTCATATTTTGGGAAGTAAAATGCTTAACTTTCACCTCCTTTGCTGTTTTTTTTTAAAATTGCCTACCTCCCTTGAGACCTGAAGAAAGAATCTAACTTTCCTCAAACCAAGGTCTCTTTTCTTAAAAATGGAGGCCCTAATTGCGTATATATGTATATCATCTTAAAGAGTTCCTTCATTCTTGTTATATCATATATAGCTTCTAATTAACTGTGCTCTTGTTTTAAGGTCTCAGTATCTTGGTGAGCTTATTATTTAACTTGTTTTGTATACCAAAACTAAAAAATACCATACCCATTGCCATCAAGTCGATTCCAACTCATAGTGGTCCTATAGGACAGGGTAAAACTACTTCATAGGATTTCCAAGGCTATAATCTTTACGGACCTAGACAGTCACATCTTTCTCCTGTGGAGCAGCTGCTGGATTCAAACCACCTACCCTTCAGTTAGCAGTGGAGTGTTTAACCACTGTGCCACCAGGGCTCCATATTTGCATGTTAAAACCACCAAAAAAGAGAAGAAATAAAATTAAGGCACATAATTGTTATTTATCTGTCTTTGTTGAAACACAGCTAAAATAAAGTATTTAAAACATGAACAAAAACATAGTGATTAAAAAGAAAGATCATCCACAAGTTGGACCTGTTTAAAAGCCCTCAGAATATATCAAAACAATACAACTAAAAATGTACTGAAACATCAGAGAAAGAAAGTTGAACTAAAGGTAAAAGTCTAGGTGTCACTCAAGAAAATAAATTACCCAAATAGGGTAAGATGTTCAGTTGCATTTATTTAACTTCCTATACCGTTCAAGACCCAATTATTTTCTGCTTTGAATTTTTTGTTGATACCATGTGTTTTCACTAATGGCAGCATGCTGAATCATTGAGTGTGTTTAAATTTTTGGTTGGTAATGTGGATTTTGAGAAATACTACATGGGCATACATGTTAACCATGAAACTCAGCAGTACTTTGGTGCCATGATTGGTGAGCGCCTGTCTGGCTCAACAGACATGGGTGGCAAGATTTATTATGAGGCACCTTCCATTTGGTTACATTGGACACCTCTGGTTTTCCAATATGACATACACAAAAACAAAAACAAACCCTTCTGGGCTGCCTAACTTTTGCATACCCCAAAATCAGATATGTTGCCATCAAGTTGATTCCGACTCATAATGACCCTATAGGACAGAGTAGAACTGCCCCACAGGGTGTCCAATGCGTGGCTGTAGGATTGAAATTGCCAACCTTTTTTGTTAGCCTGAACTCTTAACCACTGCACCACCAGAGCTCCAACTATTACACAGGAAACCAAAAATATGCTTACAAGACTTATCCAGCTGTACAAAAAGCCAAAAGAGATAAACATTTTACCCAATCACAACTCTTGGATGTGCTACCTAATATTTAAGCCTGATATCCCAGATGTTTTGTGACAATGAACATGTCTTTCATTTTTCACCCTTACAGAAGTCTCCACTGGAGGGTAGTAAATACTTTTAGTGTGAAAAGTAGCGTTCCAAGAAATCAGAGAAGAGGAAAATGTGGGTGGGCTACTGTATATCCCACAGATCTTGAAAGGGCTGTGAGGAGAAGTGAAGGAGCTTCTGAGTCCAACATAATGAAGGGGTTAATATCAGTTTCCCTAGAGTCATCCTAGGTATTTATCCATGGGAATGCCCATTTAACTGTCACAACTACTTAACATTTCTTGATATATATTTTTTTAGAAAAATAAACTCTCTTTATGACTTAAAATTTCAAGAATGAGCAGGAAAATTTTTCGTTTCCTCTTACATGAGGGCTCACATTATTCCAATTTAGGCTATTCTTTCATTTTCACATCCTTTGAGGAGCTTTTTTTTCTTGACAAGTTGCAACATTTTCCCAAGAGGAAAGTAAATATTTTGACTAAATGACTATAAATGATTAGATTTTCATGGTATCCTGGGCATATTCCACTATAGTTCAGAGACATCGCAGCCTTGACCAAGGCTCCTGAGTTAAGTGAGCAGAACAAGATACTCAGATAAAACTAAAAAGCCATTGAAAATAAGAATGTGGCATCATATAATCTGTATTTTAAAGTATCTTTGTTACATAATAGTGTATATTCATTTATAAAAATTGAAAAATATATCAAAGTATGAATAAAGATAATGTAATGACTATGAAATTGAAACAAATCAGAAATAACAATGATTGATATTTTTGAACATTTTATTCCAATTATCTTACTCACTAATACAAATTGGGTTGTAGTCTATATATTATGGCAAATTCTCATTTAATAATATATGTCTCATTTAATAATTGGTTATACATGATAAAACAAAGATCACCAGTAAATGTATATATGTAAGTAATCATAAAAGATAGTTTAAATGCTTATATCTTTTATTCAAACAGATTTTAAAATGAATTACATAAACCACTATGTACATAAGTTTATTGTTGGGCCTAAAATATATCAAAATATAATATCAGTGATAATAGCAACACAAAAAAGGCAGGCGGGTGCAAAATTGAAATAAAGTAAGAAAATGACACCAAATTTTAACTCGAGTCCACAGGAATAAATGAAAAGAACCAAAAAGTTAATCTAACAAACTCTGTAAGTATATACTAAATGGAGAAAAGATTGAAGCTGCCCATGCAAGCAGCAGTCAAGAAATCAAAAGACTCATTGCATTGGGCAAATCCATTGCAAAAGACCTCTTTAAAGTGTTGAAAAGCAGAGATGACACCTTGAAGACTAAGGTGCGCCTGACCCAAGCCATGATGTTTTCAATCGCCTCATATGCATACGAAAGCTGGACAATAAATAAGGAAGACCAAAGAAGAATTGATGCCTTTGAATTGTGGTGTTGGTGAAGAGTATTGAATATACCATGGACTGCCAAAAGAACGAACAAATCTGTCTTGGAAGAAGTACAACCAGAATGCTCCTTAGAAGCAAGGATGGTGAGACTACGTCTCACATACTTTGGACATGTTATTAGGAGGGATCAGTCCCTGGAGAAGGGCATCATGCTTGGTAAAGTAGAGGGCCAGCAAAAAGGAGGAAGGCCCTCAACAAAGTGAATTGACACAGTGGCTGCAACAATGGGCTCAAGCATAACAATGATTGTGAGGATGGTCCAGGACCAGGCAGTGTTTCCTTCTGTAGTACATGGGGTCGCTATGAGTCAGAACTGACTCAACGGCACCTAACAGCAACAATGTAGGTATATACTATATACTTGCTCTCCTTACTTCTGTCAGCTTTTTTAGTAGACAAAAAAATTACATAAAGTAATAAATATAACAATGTCTGTTGTATTTGTAATATATATAAATGTAAAATGTATAACAATAATACCACAAAAAAGGGGAGTAAGGAATAGAGCTATGTAGGAATAAGATTTTATATCATAGTAGAATTAAGTTAGTGCAAATCTGAAGAAGATCTAAAGGAACCATTAAGAAAATAACTCAAAAATATAGTTAAAAAATTGCTAAAGGAGTTAGAATATTACATAAGAAATAGTCAATTAATGCAAACAAATGTAGAAAAGGAGGAACAGAGGAACACAAAATGACATGAGACATAAAGGAAACAAAGAGCAAAATGGCAGCCATAAATCCAACCATATCCACAATGAAATTAAATGTGAATGGATTACACAATCCAATCAAAAGGTAGAAATTGACAGACTGAATAATCAGTCAAGAGCCAACCACATGCCAGCTACAAGAGATACACTTTATATTAAAAATACCGAGAGGCTGAATGAAAAATGATGGACAAATATACACCATCCAAACACAACTATAAGGGAGATGGAGTGGCTATATTAATAACAGTTACAATAGACTTTAAAGTAAAATATGTTACTAGAGCTAAAGAAGAACATTTTATAATAAGAGTCAATCTATGAGGAATATGTAACAATTATACACATATATGTACCAAACAATTAAGTCCCAAAATTCATGAAGTAAAAACTGACAGAATTACGGTGAAAAATAGACAATTCAACAATAATATTTGGAGACTGAAATCCCCACTTCCAATAATAGATAGAACAAGTAGGCAAAGACAAGAATAATGTAGAAGACTTGAACAAAATTATGAACCAGGACAGCTATGGAACATACCAACCAACAACAGAATACACATTCTTCTCAAGCACACGTGAGACATTCTCCTGGACATACCGTATGCTAGGCCATAACACATGCCTCAATAAATTCAAAAGGATTTAAATCACAGACAGTGTTGGGAATTTTCACTTCCCAATCTCAAAACTTATTACAAAGCCGTAATAATCAAGATACTGTGTACCACTGAAGGGTAGACATACAAGTCAATGAAATAGAATCGAAAGTTCAGAAACAAACCTTGACATTTATGGTCAACTAATTTTTGAGAAGGGTGTCAAGACAAAAAATGAGGAAAGATAGTCTTTTCAACAAATAGTGCTGGGACAGCTGGATATCCATATTCAAAAGAATGAAGCTGAATCTCTCCCTCACACTATACACAAACATTTCTTAAAATGGAGCATCATCTAAATACAAGAGCTAAAATTATAAAACTCTTAGAATAGAACACAGGAGTAAATCTTCGTGGCCTTGCATGAGGCAATAGATTTTTAGATATCATATGAAAAGTACAAGTGACAAAAGAAAAAAATAAATCGGACTTCAACAAAATTAAAAACTTTTGTGTAGCAAATGTTAACATCAAGAGAATGAAAAGATAATACACAGAATGGGAGACAATATTTGCAAATTATATATCTTAAAAGGGACTTAATCCAGAATACATAAAGAACATTTTAAATAGTAAGAAATGAACCCAATTAAAAAATGGGCAGAAGATCTGAATAGTCATTTCTCCAAAGAAGATACACATATGGTTAATAAGCATATGAAATTATGCTCAACAATCATTAGTTATTAAGAAAAAGTAAATCAAAACAGGGCTTCAAACCAGTGTGCTCCAGTTTTAACCTCTGTTGAGAATTTGCATTTTTAACCAGTTCCCAAGTAATGCTAATGCTGCTGGTTAGGGACCAATTCTGAGGACCACTGTAGAGCAGTGGTTCTAAAAATTTATCATACATAAGAATCACCTGGGGATCTAGTTAAAATGTACTTTCTGATGGAGTATATTTGGGGTGGAAATGCACTTGTGGCTACCAAGTTTGTGAATTTGTAACTTTTGCTTTTCTACCTTTTGAATCAATCCGTTTTCCTTAGCTTAAATTTTACTTCACATAAGTTCTGAATAAAAATGCTTAGTTCATTTATTTTTCTTGCTTAATAATTAAAGCTTTTAAAGGGCTGAATTTGCCTCTACTCATATTATTGGCCACATGTACTTTAGTTTGCAGTGTTCTCATTTTTTCCCCTGAATATTCTATAATTGAAGTTTTAATTTTCTCTCTGAACAAGGAGTTATTTAGCATTTTTCCATTTTTTCTGACAAAGTGGCCAGTTTTTAATCAGTGGAAGTGTGGTCTAATAAAAGGTGCTTTGGGGATCATACTGAACTAAACTTTATGTCCTAATATAAGATTCATTTAACAAATACTCTATGGACATATAAAAACCAAACTCTTAAAATTTAAACTATTATTGTTATATTATTTATCTTTACTTTCAAGAAGCATTTATGGCTTTAATTTCTATTTTGTAACCATAGTTTTGATGCTCTTTACCCCATCTTTTTATGTTATACCTACACAGTTTTCATTTATTTACTTTGATTCATCCTGGTTGACTGCCATAGGTTATTGAATAATTATTTTCAAGAAGGGTGTATGAGTGGCATACTTTCTGAATTCTTGCATACCGAGAGCTCTTTCTATTGCCTTTCCCAACAAGGAGCCCTGGTGGTGCAATGGTTAAGAGCTTGGCTGCTAACCAAAGGTTGGTGGTTCAAACCCAACAGCCACTCTGTGGGAGAAAGTTATAGCCATTTGCTCCTGTAAAGATTACAGCCTTGGAAACCCTATGAGCACTTCTACCCTGTCCTATAGGGTTGGTATGAGTTGGAATTGACTTGGAAGCAATGGGTTTGGCTTTTGGTTTTGGATAGTTCTTAGCTTATGAAAACTTTTCCGTTAGAGTTTTGTACACATTATTTCAGGGTGCTCTGTAACTGGATGTAAAATGACTTTTCTTTCTTCTTACATAAACGAGTATTTTAATGTTTTGGGGTGTTGGGAGAAATTGCTTTTGTTTAAGCCTGGATATTTGTATAATTTTAATTGTCTTTAGATTCATACATGCCATCAGAAAATTTTACCTGAACCCATGGAGAAGAACTTCTGTGCTGCACACCCAGATTTATTTTCCTCTGAATTAAATTTGCTTTTTTGTTGTTTGCCCCTGGTAGTATAATAACTACTGCCTCTCTTCAGTTTTGGTTTATTTTTACAGAACACCGAATATCCACATATTTATTATCTTTTCACATCTATGTCTACTGCATTGCTTCTTGTTTTTGTATCTTGGTCTTTATCCTGTTTTTTGATGGCTTCTTAAATTTGTCTGCTACATCCCTATTCAGTTTTCTGCAGTGTCCATCCTCATCTTTACTGCATTTCATGCAAACTAAAAATTTTAATTTCATTGCTAACCTTGCAGTTTTGATATCCTCTACCTGTCTTTTCCCAGCCTACTCTTACATTTCTTTACTTTTCATCTCAATCAATGTGGTCAGCCCTTCTGTATATTTAGATTTCCATCATAGAAAACAGAATTTGCTCTACCTAGCTTAAGTAGAAATGGATAAATTATAGGATGCATAGTTTGCAGAACTGCCAAAAATACTGAAGAAACAAATTAAAAGTTGAGACACAGGAATGACCCATGGCCACACTGCAGAACCTGGTTGCTAAAACAGATGCTGCTTCTTCTATGATCAGAAAACCACCTTCCCCTGTAGAGCAGCTGCTGCTGGCCCTGGATCCATACTACCACTACCACAATCCACAAACCACTATGATCAATCAGTAAGGGCCATCATCAAGAAATTGCCTTGTTCATGGTACGAGCTCCAAACCAATGCTATGTCTGCAGCAATCTGTACAGTGGAATAGATGTCACCTATTCTGCTTTGACATCCATGCATCTGTTAATGTTACAGCTGAAAATAAATCAAGTGCCCCTTTGATCATGACTGCCAGTGGAAATGGCGAAATCTTTTGCTTCACTTCCATATTCCAAGTCTTACAAGTGTGTATCCGAGTGGTGGAATCTAATTTACATCCAGAAACTTAGCTGTAGTGGAGTCTGAAAATAAAACATGGTTTTTCATTTCCTAGCATCTGAAATTTTGGAAGCCACCTTGGGAGAGATTTAGATGGGTATTGAGTACTGAGCCACCATATCTATAATAATCTACCACTTTAGATATTTAGCATTTGTATAAGTCCTCCTTTCCAATCTTAACCTTACAGATGACAGCAATAGAACAAGAAAATGTATTCTGTAATAATGTACCATTCCATGTACAAATGAAAACACTTTCACCTTCTCTTCAAAACGGGAAACCTAAAATCCCACCAGTCACTATATCTAATGGGGGAAAATTGTTTGACAAAAATACTATGTACATAAGTGTACCGGAAGACAATATGAGTAGCTATTTTCGTCCTTATTTCTCCAATTGATCATGAGGTCATTATTATTATTTATGACTTTCTTACTTCAGTCCCCTTTCCCAGTTATCCTTACCTTTGGACAACATATCAAATCAGCTGGGATTTTTACCTTATGGGGTGACCCAAACTTTCATACCTGAGAATCTGAGTCTTTTTGATCCTGCCTGCTATTCCATAAAGTTTTATGGCCAGACAAAGCAGAACCAGAATATCTCCCAGAGGATTTCCTGAGTTCTATATATAGCTCCTCCTGCTCCACATAGTATCAGCAATCCTATTCCCCTTAATAATGAGGATCAGTCATCCTGTTGTTGTTCGGTGTTGCCAAGTCAATTCCAACTCAAAGCGACCCCATGTGCAATAGAACGAAACACTGCCTAATCCTGTGCCATCCTCACAATTGTTGTTATGCTTGAGCACCTTGTTATAGCCGTTGTGACAACTCATCTTGTTGAGGGTCTTCCTCTTTTGTGGTGACCTTCTACTTTACCAATTATGATGTCCTTCTCCAGGGACTGGTCCCTCCTGATAACATGTCCAAAGTACGTGAGATGAAGTCTTGCCATCTTTGCTTCTAAGGGGCATTCTGGCTGTACTTCTTCCAAGACAGATTTGTTTGTTCTTCTGGCAGTCCGTGGTATATTCAATATTCTTTGCCAACATCATAATTCAAAGGTATCAATTTTTCTTCAGTCTTCCCTATTCACTGTCCAGCTTTCAAGTGCATATGAGACGACAGAAAACACCATGGCTTGGGTCAGGCACACCTTAGTCCTCAAAGTGATATCTTTGCTTTTTAACACTTTAAAGAGATCTTTTGTAGCAGATATGCCCTATGCAAGGGGTCTTTTGATTTCTTGACTGCTGCTTCCATGGGTGTTGATTGTGGA
>NW_004444187.1:2525820-2531672 GCF_000243295.1 Trichechus manatus latirostris
TGTTTTTTATTGTTACATAAGGTCCATTTTTTTTCTGAGTACATGTTAAGCATAGACAATCCCTTGGAAGTTGGCTCACTTTCTTGCATTTTTCCACCATATAATTTCATCTTGGCTCCTTCACTTACTACTTGACTTTGGACCAGTTACTTAATCTTTCTGTGCCTCAGTTTCCTTGCCAATAAAATGGATCTGATAACTGTAGCCACTTTGCAAGTTCAACAGGAGCATTAAATGTGATAATTCATGTTGAGCATTTAGAAAAGTTTCTGGTACATAATACACTCTATGTAAATATTAATTATTGTTATTCTGTCCACTGGGAAAATAAGGAAATGCTGGGGTCTCCCCAAAAAACTTGTTAGAAAACTATTAGCAACAGTGAAGGGGATCCCGAATTTAACTCCCCATCAACTCCATAGTTTCTTCTTGCCTCCAGTGTAAACGCTGTCAATTAAAAGGTGTTGGGGTCTGCCAGACCATCCTCTGATTACTTTCTGAAAGTCTGAGCCACTTTCTCAAGACGGGAATTTTGAACAAGCCTTCAGTGTCTTGTCATTTTATCTGCACTAAATCTTAGCAGAAATACTTTGCTATTTCTGACAAAGGAAATGATAACCCTTCTCTGGTTCTTTAACTGATGCAGATTAGTGTCTATTTTTATATTCCTTTGGTCATTTCAGTAGATATGTAACAGGATGGAAATTAGACCCCTAGATTCAAGCCACCAGCTTTCTCAGTATTCCAGAGCATAAGAAGCACCTTCTTTTTCTTTTTAAATTACTTGCCTATATCCACACTTAATAACTAGTCTGACACTTAAGATTCAGAGAGACAACTGTGGAGAAAATATCTTTCAACATGAGCTTCATTTACTCACTCACATCTGTGTTGTTTATAAATTTTAGCTCAAATCTCTTCACTAGTTCTCTATATGTTAATATATGAAATTCCCTCTTTCTGTAGTTAATGTAATACAGATCTAATCCTTATGCAATGATTCTAGCCTAGGCTTCTTTCCAGTCCTCTGGAGTTATTTATATGCAATTTTCAAACAGAGATGATCTTTCCTATATGCACTAATAATATTTACATTTTTAAATGGAACACAGACTCAAAGTTGAGGTAAAAGGTTATGAGGTCAAAGAAACATAGAGATTGGATCTTTAACCCGGGCAATGTTACATATTGAATATATCGATATCATATTTTACAACTTTCATGCTCTCATTAGAGACATAGATGCCTAATAGGAGTAGGGTTTCTTTTTCAAAAGAACAACTGTGTTTGTCAACAGCTCTAAAGGAGCCCATATGAAGATCAGTGACTATTAAGATAAAAATGTATCTGAACAATTCCAAACAATGAAGTCCAATACATTGGTTGCAAATAATAACTAGTTCATTTTCAAACCATCAGTGATAGAAAAGCACGCGTAAAATCATAATTAATGGAACATGATTTTCAGTAGTAAATTTGCTATTTGCAGGAAAGCTAAGTACTTAAGGATTATTTTTATGGTGCTTTGTACAACTCTTAGTTAATTAAAAAAATTATTGTGGATGAATACAGAATCAAAGCAAAGTCTGAAGGCAAGAAACAGGCTCACTGCCAAATGTCTTCACATTTCTCTGATTCTCTGGACTCATCTCTCCAAAGAACACAGAGCTTTATGAAAGTAGTTTGTAGACCTCCCATTAGCTTGTCCAGCTCTTGTTACCATTTCACATTAGAATAAGCTTCTTGGTGGAATAGCTGACACTTTGTACTCTCTACTGTATGAAGTTAGATCTTTCGTAGAGATGATGAATAGCTCCTTCAGTATCTAACAGAAAGTTTCCTATAGTATAGCTTGAGTGATACTGGTTTAGACTGCAGACACTAAGCATTATGAGATATTTTTCCTTCCTTTGCACATATTGGGTCTTACTGCCAAGTTTCATGGCCAGGTATCTGAAAATAAAATAAATTTATAATTTATCCTTAAAAAATCTGATAGCTACCACACTCAATCTCTAAATTTGGGGAATTTTGTTTTACGAAAATAGGTGTTACATTAAGGGTCAACAAAATTTTCCTTCAAATAGCCAAAGAGTAAATATTTTAGACTTTGTGGGCCCTATGGTCTCTTACAGCTGCTCAGCTCTGCTGTTGGAGTATGAACATATCCAAAAACTACATGTAAACAAATGGTCATAGCTGCATTGCAATAAAACTGCATTTACAAAAACAAGTGGCCAGACTGTGAGCCTCAGTTTGCCAATCCCTGTACTAGATACCAATATTTTCATGCAGTATAGTAGTAACTCACTCCTTTATATTTTTCATTAAAATGCTAAATAAGAGTATAATACTTTGTTTCTTACTGTTTTATGAAAAGTATATATCATTTGCATACCTTTGTTGTGCATGTGTTGCTTATATGTACAACTATAAACTATATTTAAGGTTTTATAAAATAAATTTTCTAGAATCAAAAGGAGTATTTTATAATATTTTGTAATACTTTATAAATGTATGCTTTCTGAGGAGTACAGTCAGAATGCTCCTTAGAAGTAAGGATGGCAAGACTTCGTCTCACTTACTTTGGACATGTTATCAGCAGGGACCAATCCCTGGAAAAGAACATCATGCTTGGTAAAGTAGAGGGTCAGTGAAAAAGAAGAAGACCCTCAACAGATGGATAGACACAGTGGCTGCAACAATGGGCTCAAACACAGCAACGATTGTGAGGATGGCGCAGGACCAGGCAGTGTTTCTGTTGTACAGAGGGTCTCTATGAGTCAGAGCCAACTCAGTGGCACCTAACAACACTTTCTAACATCCATAAGTATTTCATTTCAAGGAATTCATCTCTATGTCTCTTATTTTTATTGAATTTACATAAATAAACAGCACAAAAAGAAGGGCAACAATTCCTCTTTTTTTTTAGCCTTAAAAGGAATGGCCTCGGAGGAATGTATTAGCTCATGTTGAAACCAGTCCCAATGTGAGAAACAAACCAAAGGTTATGAATTAGAACTACTTTGACCAGATGTCATCCAATACTGCCTGAGCAACGTATCAGTTAAGGCATTCAAAAATATGAGCAGAAGAGTAATGAAGAATTTAGAACTTTTCAAAACGGGGACAATCTAATCCCGTACATCTGGCATATGAATAAATTCCATTTCAAACCTTCAACAGAAGCACTGTACATTAAAGAACAAAAGAGGAGGCTCCGGCTGTTTTTCCTAATTTTTCTAATTCTTTGTTTTAGTGAAATAGAAGAGTTTTGTGGGACTGAAAGAAAAAAAAAAAAGGAAACCCTCTCTGATTAGCTCTGCATTTGAAAATAGTATATGCCATCTGAATAAAGTACAGTACTTTGAATGATGGTGATATTGTCAAGGATGCATTTTAAATCAGTATAGTTCTAAAAGAAGGCAAGATCTTTTCTTTATTTCACATTATTGTATTTACCATCTCTGTTTTTTCCCCTAGGTAATAAATGATGAAAGAAGCTGTCTTAGAAAATAGTGATAATGATAGAAGAAATTCCAAACTTCAGTTTTATCAATAAAATAACAACTATTATATTAATAATTATAACAAACGTGGCAAAAAATTAAAGTTCTTCTGTGAAGATTAATAAACACCCTGATTTCCAATTATAAGTAATACTTCTACAATTTCAGCAATTCATACAGAGAGAATAGGGTCCCAGGCACTATTACTTTTATAGATAAAAGGTTCTCAGAGATTTTTAAAGGAGCTTTGCACATGCAGGAAATGTATAGTCCTGAATTTGAAGAAATGTATTCTGGAAGATCATTTTTGACACACTGTCTTAGTTATCTAGTGCTGCTATAACAGAAATTTATTTTCTCACAGTTTAGGAACCTAGAAGTCCAAATTCAGGGTGCCAGTTCTGTACGAAGTCTTTCTCTCTGTGTCGACTCTGCAGGCATGTCCTTGTCTCTTTTGAGCTTCTGCTCCTGGGTGATCTTCATGTGGCTTGGCATCTCTCTTCCCCCATCTCTGCTTCTTGCTTACTTGTTTAATCTCATTTAAATCTCAAAAGAGATTGATTTAAGACACACCCTACACGAATTTACTGTCTCATCGACATAACAAAGAACACCGACTCCCAAATGGAATTATAACCACAGGCATAGGGGTTAGGATTTACAACCCATATTTTCGAGAGACACAATTCAGTCCATAACACACACTAACAATGAGCTGAATCCACTGAAGTAGAAAAAAAAATAACTGAGTTACTCAGTGGCTCTTCTGTGGTATCTTTTGTCCAGATCAAATCTTCTGGAGGTGGTAGTGAAAGGAGACTATGCCACATAACTTACAAGCCATATAACTAGTGTGGCTCTGAATCACAATATAGAAAATGAGTAAGATAAAACAATTAGAGCATCTCTACGTCAGGGAAGTCCCTGGTGGTGCAAACGATTGACATGTTTGGCTCCTAACTGAAAGGTTGGAGATTTGAGTCTACCCAGAACCACCTTGGAAGAAAGCCCTGGTGATCCACTTCTGAAAAATCAGCCATTAAAAACCCTATGGAGCACAGTTCTACTGTGACATACATGGGGTCACCATGAGTCAGAATCAACTCTATGGTAATTGGTACTGGTATTAGGAAAGGGTATATTATGAAGAGTTTGTGCTTAAATTGTGAGGGTCAGGAAAAAGAGCAGTGTGATTGGAAAGTGTGAAAAACATTGTAACGACTTTTTCACTGCTGCAACTAGTCCTTGGCCTTAGATCTCTAGTGTTTCATCAACTATCCAATGTCATTGTCAAACCTAGGCTCTACATACTAATAATTAAAAGAGACCAGAAAGCATTACTTACCCTGGATTCATGCACTTTTCTCACAAAAGTAGAGTAATAAGCCTTTTGGGAGACTTCAGTATGTTTTCTGATGAACCAGAAACCACAATGGGATTTTGATACTCAATTTTAGCCCTAGGTAAAGTCAGGGAGAGCAGTGTCTCAAAATTAGAATAAAATGAAAGAACTCATTAAAGACATGTTATAACCAGGAGCATTTAGTCTTCATTAGGTAAGACTTTGAAAGAAGGTTATAACAAATAACGCTTCCACAGTGTCAGGAAATATATTAGGATTTCTGCCTAAGACACTACCTCATAAGTAAACATAGTGACCGTCTGTGTGGAGAAATCAGTAATCACCCTATTTTTTCTATCAAATCTAGACAGGTAGCTTCTCAAGCAAGAATCCTGTCTTGTTATTCTTGATAACTTGTACACCACATGCCTTGTAGATGTTAGAGACTCAGCTTTATTGAGGAATTAGCTGATAAATTTGGTAACTTTGTCTCTAAATAGGCACTAAGGAAAAAGCAGCATTGTCTTCCAAAAATAAAAGCAAGGAAAAGCACTTAAAAATATCAGAATCAATGCAAACTATACTAATACACTTAATAGATGAAAACATTTGGGGACTGTCTATCTACAATTCTAGGTAAGAAGATGCAATAAGAGAATTTTAACTTCAGTTATTCCAAGCCTCCCAATTCACCACCGTTTCCCCCAAGGTTTTCTCCTCCCCCCGCCACAGATGCCCATCTCCCAAGAACCACCACCCCGCAAAAAAAGTTATTGCCATTGAATCAGTTGCTGCTCATAGTGACCCTGTTTGACAGAGCAGAATTGCTTCACAGGGTTTTCAACACTGTAATCTTCACAGAAGCAGACTGCCACAGTTTTCTCCAGGGCTCTTTCATCCCAAGAAAGGTTCTGGTAATTATACCAAGTCTTAAAGACCAACAATAGCATAAACAGTCACATATTCATCATCTATCCAATATAAACAAGGGTACAGTGGAA
>NW_004444187.1:2532621-2533555 GCF_000243295.1 Trichechus manatus latirostris
CTAAGTGTTACAGAATTCCCATTCTTCACGATGTTATCTATAATTTTTTGTGATCCACAAAGTCAAATGCCATTGCATAGTTAATAAAACACATGTAAATATCTTTCTAGTATTCTCTGCTTTGAGCCAAGATCCATCTGACATCAGCAATGATACCTGTCGTTCCATGTTCTATCCTGAATCCAGCTTGAACTTCTAGCAGGTCCCTGTTGCTGTACTGCTACAGCCACTTTTGAATGATCTTCAGCAAAATTTTACTTGAGAGTGATATTAATGATACTCTTCTATAATTTCCACATTCTGTTGGATCATCTTTCTTTGGAATGGACACAAATATGAGTCTCTTCGTGTCAAATGGTCAGGTAGTTCTCTTCCAAATTTCTCAGCACAGACAAGTGAGAACTTCCAGTGGAAACATCTCAATTGGTATACCATCCATACCTGTACCTTTATTTTTCACCATTCCCTTCAGTGCAGCTTAGACTTCTTCCTTCAGCATCATTGATCCTTGATCTTATACTGCCTCTTGAAATGGTTGAACATAGACCAATTTTTTGGTACAATGACTCTATGCATTCTTTCCATCTTCTTTAGATGCTTCCTGAGTCATTCAATTTTTTCCCCAGAGAATCCTTCAAAATTGCAACTTGAGCCTTAAATTTTTTTCATTTCTTTCAGCTTAAGAAATACTGAGTGTGTTCTTCCATTTTGGTTTTTTTAACTCCAGGTCTTTGCACATTTCATTGTAATACTTTGTCTTCTCAAGCTGCCCTTTAAAATTTTCTGTTCAGCTCTTTTACTTTATCATTTCTTCCTTTTGCTTTAGCTACTGTATATTCAAGAGCAAGTTTTAGACATCCATTTTGGTATTTTCTTCCTTTCTTCTCTTTTTAATGACCTTTTGCTTTCTTCATGTATGATGTCCTTGATGTCA
>NW_004444187.1:2534155-2535356 GCF_000243295.1 Trichechus manatus latirostris
AATGCCATCCCTCTTCAATTTGTCATTCCTAGCATAATAGACCATATGATTGACTGATTCAAAATGGCCAATAACAGCCCTTTTCTGCTCACTAATGACTAGGATATGGGTCTTTATGCATTCCATTTCATTTTTGATGACTTACAATTTTCCTAGATTCATGCTTCATACATTCCATGTTCCTATTATTAAGGGATGTTTGCAGCTATTTCTTCTCATTTTGAGTCATGCCACATCAGCAAATGAAGGCCCCGAAAGCTTGACTCCATCCACATCATTAAGGTCGACTTTACTTTGAGAAGGCAGCTCTTCCCCGGTCGTATTTTGAGTGCCTTCCTACCTGAAGGGTCTATCTTCCTGCACTATATCTGACAATGTTCTGCTGTGTTCATAAGGTTTTCACTGGCCAATTTTTTCAGAAGTATACCACCAGGTCCTTCTTTCTAGCCTGTCTTAGTCTGGATGCTCCATTGAATAAGCATATAAGCTATACGAATTGATTTATTTTAGGTCTTAAGTTTCAGTGATTCTCATAGTGTGATCTTGCCATGCTGAGTATAATCAATTTTTAAAATGTATTTCCATATGATATGACCCATAGTTGACAGTTGTCTACATCTTCAAGTACCATAACAAAGAAAACCATCCAATTCAACCCTGGAGGGAATATTGGCTTATTGAACTTACAAAGACAGTATGTCATTTTTCAAAGTTGTGCTTTCCTAAGGAATTTCAAGGTAATTTTACACATGTATGATTTTCATCTTAAATACTGACTTTGGAAGAAAGACTTAGCTCCCACTTTCTTACATACCACTCTTGGAAATGCAAAATCCACGTCAGCATAATACCATTTCTGAGAAATCCTAAGAAAGGGAATCTGTTTAACCTTGTTTAAACCAGCATTTCCCAAATATATTTGACATAGAATTATTATTTTTTTTAAACACCTAGTAACATCTCATAGATTACAAAACTGAAGAAATTTAGAAAATACCTCTCCAATAACCATCTGTCTTCTAGTACTTGGACCTATTATTAACTTGGGTTGTTAGTATGAGGCTATGCAGGTGAGAATAATAACTAACTAAGAGTAAAATATAATGTTTACTTAAACAAAAACTGGTATGATCATCTAAACTTACTTGATCCCCAAACATTTATATATCACGTGCTTATTTTATGTTTTTATCTGCCTATT
>NW_004444187.1:2535779-2538348 GCF_000243295.1 Trichechus manatus latirostris
AAGAGATTGGCTTAAAACAAGACCTAATCTTGTAGATTGAGTTGTGCCTCATTAACATAACTGCCTCTAATCCTGCCTCATTATCATCATAGAGGTAGAATTTACAACACATATGAAAATCACTTCAAATGACAAAATGGTGCACAATCACACAATACGAGAAATCATGGGGCCTAGCCAAGTTAACACATATTTTGGGGGGACACAATTCAACCCATGACAGTAACTAAAAGTAAAAATGTAACTGAAAGATAATTCATACCCAAACTTAGTTTTTGCTTCTGAAGGCTCTCTTTTTAAGAAATAAGAAAACTTTGAAACTCCCCAGGAAACTTCTCTGCTTGTTACAATGGTCAGAATTAATTTATATTCCCAGTTGTAAAGCAATCACTGATAAAAAATGCAATTTCAATGATTGGTTTATCTCCCTGGGGCCTAAGAGGGTACAGCCTACACAGAAGCATACGTCTACCTGGTTCCTGAGCTAACTGGGTTCTATGAACAAGGATGCAGGATAATATAACCGTTGAGGAGGCTACCAACTCTGCCTGACACAACAGGTAAAGGCATGGAGATGTGTAAGTGCATGGTATCAGGAAATGACGAAAAACTTGTTGTCAAGGCAGAAAGGCATATGAAAGAAGTATACATGGTTCTGGCAAAGTAGCTTAGGTGGAAATTGGGAAGAGAATTGATACCAAGCTAAATGTTTGAGCACACTGCTAAAAAAACCCACAGATCTGAGCTTTAGAAAGAACAGCACTATCCCTAATCCTAATCCTAACCTTAACTCAAAAGAAAAGTATTATAATGGCATGTTGCTAATAGAAATTTCTATCTGTGAACCAGTCTCTCAGGGGTTGGCCCTTTTGCTCAGGATTCCCCAGGTGGGAAGCTATTTTTCACCGACTCTTTATATAATTTCCATCTTACTTTTGATTAGCTCCCTGTGTAATGACTTGAGGTCATTATGTAGCTTCTGTGTATGCCTAGACGGTTGAGGTTTCTTTTTAAAGTTAGTAAATTGTATTCTTGCGGGTCATTGTTGGGGTGCATATTTTGCAATATAATGTAAATTTTACTATGTTAGGGAGACCCTCTGGTGTCCCTATGGGTAGGGTAGATAAAGGGGCAGGAATGAATCTTTGAAAGGGCGATGATACCAAACAGCTCTGACAGAACCACCACTTTCTGCCATGTGCAAAACTCTTCATTGTCATGTTTCTGTATTCTGAATTACAGGAGCAGGTCTGTGATTCTCTATTATTGGACTTTTGACTTTACTGTTTCTCTCCTCTGCCCATCTACGTCCAAAAATAGCCTCAAAACGTCTAAATCATCCTATATGGTCCAGACCCAGGAGATATAACTGAGAAGGAAACCGCCTGGGCTTGAAGGCATGAGTGTTCTAGAGAATAGAAAGGAGAAAAGCCCTTGGACTTTTCTGCAGTGTTCTAAACCTAAAGAAATAATATATCATTTAAAGGCTAGGCGTAATATTATTTTTCTTGAAATCTAAAAGTTGGAATAGTTCCTGGAATTTGGGGGATCTATTATTCACATTTGTTAAAATTCAATATCATTTAATGAGGGCTTATTATGTGCTGGAGCCCTGGTGGCATAGTGGTGAAGAGCTTGGCTGCTAACCAAAAGATCAACAGTTCAAATTGAATCTACTAGCTGCTCCTTGGAAATCCTATGGGGTAGTTCTACTCTGTCCTAGAGGGTCTTTATGAGTTGGAATCTTGACGGCAATGGGTTTGTTATTTATTTATTTTTTCACTATATGCTAGTTTCTCTGCTAAGTGTTTTGGATGTGTCTAGTAATGGTTAGGAAGGCAGCTTCTAAAACAGACTATCTGTATGGTAGTCCTGTCTCGATTATTTACTAGCTTGTGACTTTTAGCAGATAACTTCAAGTCTCTGTGGTTGTTTCCTCATCTATAAAATGAGGAGAGAAAGAGTACATGATTTGAAGGGTTGTCGTGAAAACTAAATACTTCAAAGTGTTTAGAACATTATTCATCACACACGAATACCAGTTGCCATTGATTCGATTTTGACTCGTGGTGACCCCATGTGTGCCAGAGTAGGATTGCAATGGTTGCTTTTTTGGAAGTAGATAAACAGGCCTTTCTTCCCAGGCACCCCTGGGTGGATTCTAAAAAGCTCGAACCTTTCAAGAGAAGCTGAGTGTATTTACCACTGCACCACCCAGGGACTATTCCTCACATGGTAATTGATAAATAAATAGGGATTAGCTACTATCATTATTATCCTTCACCAGAATTCAAGAGTCCCTAGATATAGAGAAGAGATGAGGGAAAAACACAGTTGATCTCTACTCTTTTCCTTCCGTCTTTCTCATGATTCATGGTTTTCAGAAGCAGTATAGACTATTCTACATTAAGTAATACAGATTGTACTCTGGGGAATAATTAGTCTCATGTAGTCAAGAAACAATCCACAGCCTCATTTCTAATTCAGATTTTGTCACAGGCTGAAAATAATAGTAACTAGAAATTCCGCAAGAAAAATGCAACCGATCAATCAACCAGGTAGCCTGCAT
>NW_004444187.1:2538723-2542854 GCF_000243295.1 Trichechus manatus latirostris
CCATAATTGGTGATTTTCCAGATCAAAGGTCTTTCTCAAATCAATGAGTAGAGCTTGTCTATATTGATTACTAGCCATGCCTATGAAAATATCATTCATTACCTCGGGAATGATAGTGGAATGAAGAGGCTAACACCAAATTGGAAGGAGATCAATGAGTTTCATGTAGATAAAAATAAGTATGTTACCTGAGAAGAGACCATCAATTTTTTATGGACTTTGGACCAAACAGCAAAGGAAAAAAGTATCTAGTAGATCAGTCCTCCACATGCTCAGAATGTCTTCTTATTCGTAAAAGAACTTCATCTAACTTAACAGAATTTCATCAAAGAGGAGAGGAAATAAAAAGGCTGAGAATTCTTAATTTCTATTGATTGCTGTGAAATATCTGTATTTTTTTTAAATCTAAGCCTTACATTCAATACATATTTATGAAAAATAATCAAAATATCTGACTTTTTTTCCCCAAAGAAATGAAAGCCTCACATAACTTTCCATATCCTGACAGCTATGGCTTCTGCCATATTAACCATAAAATGGTTGAGTATAAGAATTATTAATTTGGAACAACTTAAACTAAGAAAACATCTGAACAAAATGCTGGTTCTTTTTAAAAAGTAACATGTTTGATAAAACTTTATTTTTCCTCCAATGTGTTTATTATCATCAGTAAGTTAAGTTACCTCCAAATACAGCCAAGACTATTAAGGTATCCCTACTCCCCTGGATGACTCCCTGGTGGCACAAGTGGTTAAGCACTCAGCTGTTAACTGAAATCAAATTAAGTGGAATGGGCAGTTCAAACTCACCCAGAGGCACCTCAGAAGAAAACCATGGTGATCTGCCATGAAAACCTCATGGAAAGAAGTTCTACTCTGTAACACATAGGGTCACTTTGAGTCAGAATTGACTCGACAGCAACTGGTTTTGTCTTTCCTACCCTGGATACCCAGGAAGTTTAGAAAAATCACAGTTTATGTCAGGGGTATGGCCAACGTCTGTGGCAGGCATTACAATTGCACAATTAGAAGCAGTGGGCTAGGTTGAGACTTAGCCAGGCAACCAGAGGGAGAAACTTCATTTTTAGTTAGGTGTGACTAGGCAGAGGCTAGTCACAAAAGAAGTAATAAGCAGAATTTTTCTGGAAGAGGTAAAATAGAAAATCAGAGATAGAACAAGGAACAGGAATGTTGATTTGACTGAGGATTGCTGTTGTTATTATCTGCCGTCAAGTCCAGAGGATGAAGGTAAGGATTAAGCTTAGAGCAAAGGTTAGGACAATTCCCAACAGGGTAGTTATGCTAACAGAGGCTTTTTGCCTAATGTCATCTTGAGCAAGATGGTTGAGGAATTCCTTTAGCAGCCCTTCACCTGTCCTCTCAAATTTGTCCATTCTGAATTTAGAACAGTCTATGATGTGTATTCTTCAGTCTAGAACTTTGATGACGCTATTTCCAGAGGCCATTCTACTTTCTCTGCAAACTAGGAACTTCCCAGGGACTGAGTTATCAAACTTCGTGTTTTTTCTTGGGATATAGCTCCAGAAAGTGGGAGATTGTAAGTAAGCCCAAACTGGAGTTATTAACTTCTATCACTAAAATAAACATTAATTGGAGTGAATATATGCAGTGAGTAATTCTAGGATAAATGATATTCTGCACCTGATCAGCATGGGCCACAAGTATGAATAACTAGACGTGGACCATAATACTCACTAGTATATTTTTGTTTCCATGGCCATCAGGCTTCCTGGAAGCTCCCTTTTAAGGAGAAGCTTCCTGAGGCTCTTCAGATAAGACATTGGGGAAATCCAATAAACACAGAGAGGTTGGGAAACTTCAAACCACAAGTAAAAATTAATGCAGAAAAATTCAAATCCAAAGTAGGCCAACATCAAAGAGTCTCACCCAAGATCAGCTGGCAGGGCGTGGTGGTGTGGTTTCTAGGTAGTGGTAAGAAGTCTCAGCATTAGGTGAGTGAACAAGGGATAGGACAAGGAGCTCCACCCAAGCTTACATGAAGGATTTCAGAGTTGGGGTCCACGCTCAGAACTGAAAGGAACTGGCAAGAGCTTGAGGTTCCCTGAAGAAACTACAGCCCCAGCAGACAACTGGAATGGAGTCAGAACCAGGGACTACGTTAGGAGCATCAGCCACCTTTGGTCCCAGACAGGAGGAAAGGCATAGCTCACAGCCCACATGCAAGCTCTGGACATGAGTCCAGCTCTCTTTCATTAGTGGAAAGGAGCTACAAGGTTTAGGCAGGTACCTGATAGAAAAAAGGTGCAGTTTTGAGGCTTTGGATGGCAAATCTCTGTTACCCACAGCTAAGGCAGAGCCAAGGCCAGTGGGGACTAAATACTGGTGAGAAGGAAATTCCATTGTACTTGCCAAGGACCTGATGCAGAATTGACTTAAAAGATCAGGAACGGGACCAAAGCCTCTCTCAACCAAGTAAGCACTGGCATTCTAGCGCTCAGCAGTGCAGGTGCTGGGTGGGATTGCGTGGGATTTATGCTTTCTTTGTGCGTATCTGTTTTTCTGAAAATATCAGCAATGAACATTTATTACTTTTATAACGAGAAAAAGATGTGACTTCAACATATACATGTTTTGAAACCATATTATACTAACTGGTTAAGGGATGGATATTTAAGTAAATGAACTGGTTCTTTGCTCAACATACAAACAGTATATTTACTCCTTTTTTTTCATTTTCTCTATAAACAGACCATTTTGACTAAATAAAATTTTATCTTAGGGTAAATAATTCTTATAAATAGTTTTTCTATTAGATAAGAGGCAACTGATCAATAGTCTAAATTTATTCATTCATTCATCAAATATGAATCTGTGTACAGATATTATTGTTTAACAGAGTACAACTAATATTCACAGGAGGAAACATTATTAGAAAATTAACAATTTAGATAGAGCACAATTCATATTTTCCTTGGAAAGAAAACTATAAAAATCTTTGTTAAGTCTCTATTAAGTGACTGTGGCTATCAGTATAAAATCCTATATGGACTATGCAATCAACTATAAGGAGTCCCCGGGTGGTACAAACTAACCAGAAATTTGGTGATTCGAATCCACCCAGAGGTGCCTTGGGAAAAAAGCCATGACGTTCTGTTTCTGAACGGTCACAGCACTGAAAACCCTATGGAGCACAGTGCTACTCTGCACACAGGGGGCCATAATGAGTCAGAATTGACTCAGTGGCAATTGGTTTGTTTTTTTTGTTTTATCAAAACTATAATATTGAGAAAAACCAAAACACTTGCGGAAATTCAAGCAAATTATCTTTTCCAGTAGGAATTCTGATAGCCAAACAAACTGATGATGCCGATAGTATTCTGATTAGAGAGATCTTAATGTTGTTTCGTGCTATTAGGTGATTTGAATCTTTAGTCACTAAGATATTACTTTAATAAGTCCTTAAGAAACTATGCCAATGATAAAATCATGATGTCACCTAAGGGAAAACTCTTAAATTATACTGGAATATTAAGATTTGCAGCTGGAGACCATTGGTTTTCTACCCCTGGTACATCAGACACTTTCTGGCTCATATCATCAAAAGGATATCTCTCCCTATATGTAAACTGTTGGCCAAAAGCCTATTGTTCAAGGCTCATTGAACCTCTTGATTATTTCATGGTATCCTTGTAATTTTTAGCTGTTTCTTAATAAGTATTCAGAGAACTGCCGTTGCTTTTTGTATACGTTATACCAATTTCAACTCCACGATTTAAATATATTTGTTTTTGCAATAGTGTAGCTGCTAGCATTTAATCCTTGAAAAAAATGTTTTCAAACGTACTTTGGACAGTGAAAAGGCATCATGTTGTTGGTGGAAATGTTTACTAGAAACAAACTTTATGGAAAGCATTATGGTATTGCCAAGAATTATGCTGCAGGCATACCAACTATGTGCAAAATGACATATGCACAAGGTTGTTTACCCCAAAGTAGCATTTGTAACTGCAAAATATTAGAAACAACCTATAGAATGGAATTATTTCCAAAATATAATATTGAGTAAAAAAAGTAAGATATAAAACAATACATATAGATTGCTACAATTTATATTTGAAACGAGAGAAAGTAATACACATACATATTCGCT
>NW_004444187.1:2543794-2547753 GCF_000243295.1 Trichechus manatus latirostris
AAATACATAGATATATATTTAAACAAAACTTGAAGTAGATTATCTTGGCAGTAATTAGAAAGCTAAAATAATACTTGGATAATTAAATAATTTGGGAGGAGAATGTGCTGTGCATGCCTGAATATAAGAAGGGGTTCCTCTATACTCCCCATTATCTTTTAAACGAGAGAATCAGTTGCTCTACATTTGAGTCCTTAAAAAGTATCTCATGTTGTAGGTATTCTCCCAAATACCTTATTTTGAACATCAACGTTCTGTTTGACAAAGTCACCTTGTTAGTGTTAAACATAAATCAATACTAATTTTGTGTGATGTTAGATGATAACTGATGGGATTGGCATAAAAGAAGGAACAAAAGTTTAACAGATATTTATTTCCAATTAAGTGTTGGATTTGGTTATAAATAACCCTGTTAAACATCACTTTAAAAATAATAGTGCATTTGATTATGGTTTGGAGATGAAAACAGCAATGAGAAGTGTGTCCCAATGTTAAGTTCATGGCTTCCTTTCTCTTGGGATATACATTTCCAGGGACATGTCATAAAGGAATAAAAAAAATGCCGTTTTAAAAACAATCGTAGGTGAAAATAACAAAGATATTCTCTGGGAAACTTTGTTTAATACCCTCAAAAGTGACTCTAGTGACAACTAAGAGACTGAGGTCAAAAAGTGTATATGATCTATCTCTGTGGGATCAAACTGAAAACAGCAACTCAAAAGAATAGATAGGAACCTTAGGAACAGAGAATTTATACTAATGGGGGAGGAAAAGGAAGGTAAGAATTGTTGCACAACTCAAAGAATATAACCAATATCACTGAATTGTACATGTAGAAACTTGAATTGGTGTATATTTTTGCTGTGTATAGTCTCAACAACAACAATAAAACTTATTTAAAAAAAGATGTATGTGAAGAATTGAATAAAAATGTTTATGAAACCAGAGAATAGAAAAAGCAATATTCAAAATTACCATCTTATTGCATATAATATGTAATTTTCAACTTGTGCAACTAAGGTAATTATTTTAAATATTAGAAGTAAACATTTGACTACTTCATCTGCCTCTCTAAATATTTATATGTTCAAATTGACCAAAAATAATAACTTTAATTATACCTTCTCATTACAAAAGTAGGGGATTGCCTTATTTTATGGTTACTTTATATTTGGTAGAGTCCCTTGGTGCTACAAATGGTTAACATGCTTACTGCTAACTGAAAGGTTGGTGGTTTGAGTCCACCCAGAGGCATCTCAGAAGAAATCCTAGCAAACTACTTCCTAAAAATAAGCCCTTGAAAACCCTGGGAGCACAGTTCTACTCTGACACACCTGGGGTTGCCATGAGACAGAGTCGACTGGACAGCAGCCAGTTTTTTCTATTTTTTCCATTTGGTTGTTGTTGTTGTTGGGTGCTATTGAGTTGGTTACGACTCATAGTGACCCTATGTACAACAGAGTGAAACACTGCCCGGTCCTGTGCCATCTTCACAATTGTTGCTGTGTTTAAGACCCTTACTGCAGCCACTGTGTCAATCCATCTCGTTGAGGGTCTTCCTCTTTTTCTCTGACCCTCTACTTTACCAAGCATGATGTCCTTCTCCAGGGACTGGTCCCTTCTAATAACATGTCCAAAGTAAGTGAAACAAAGTCTCTCTATCCTCTCTTCTAAGGTGCATTCTGGCTGTACTTCTTCCAAGACAGATTTGTTCATTCTTCTGGCAGTTCATGGTGTATTCAATATTCTTGCCAACACCATAATTCAAAGGCATCAATTCTTCTTTGGTCTTCCTTATTCATTTATATTTGGTAGTATAAGATATTTAAAACTTTCCCAAATAAATTTATTCTCAATATTTTCCAAAACTGAAGATGAGATTTCTTCTACTTTGTGCTTTTCTAACCATATAGCATTTTTTATGTATAGTTTAGTAAGACTTTCCAATAACTTTTATTCCACATCACTGTAAAGTATCTCGTAATTGCGGAGATGGCATAAAAACAGGGAAAATTGCTTTTTGAATCACATTATGTTAGATGCGTTACAAGGCAAGAAGCAGACATAATCCCAAACTAAAATCATTTTAATAACAGCTTGGCTTTCTTTGAGATTTTATTTCCAACAGTGTCAGGGAGACTACAGAATAAAAGCCTTTCTGTTTCATTAGCAAAGACCACTGTATCATCACAGAGTTTGCAAATTATCCACAGCTATTTCAAATAAATACTCCTCCACAGTGCAGTCCTCTTAAAATATTTTGGGTAGATGAAACAAATCAAATGAACTCATACACCCTTGAAAAAAATACGTGAAATTTGAAAACACAAATACTACTGTGGCTTATGGAATTTGTAGTTTAATGTAAACAGGGGGCTGAAATGCTAATCTTTTATTTATTTAAAACAATGAGGAAGGTCATGAAAATAATTCACCATGTGATCCTGGCATGTAAGGGGAAAGTGGAGGGCCTGTCAGTAAAGAAAGAAATGTTAATACAAAATTAATTTGCTGTATCCATCTCTTGCTGTTTACTGTAGTTTTGGCTGTGAGGTTGCTCTTTTTAACTAAGGATAAAAAGTATTTTGTAAGCTTTGTTCTATGAGCTATGCCTACATAAAGGATAAGGATTAAATATAACTTTTGAAATAAAAATTAAAATTCATGATGAGCTAAAAAGGTCAATATTAATGAATTTTTAGGATATATTTTATCTTTTTTTTTTTTACCACCTTGTCTTTACTACAAGACAATCATTTACATGTAAATAAACAAAAATTGAACTAAGCTAATGCATTAATTTGATTAGAGATTCTCAACAAAATTTCATATTACCTCAGTGGAATTCTCATATTTAAAGCTTTCAAATAAGGGTCCCATGAGCAAATCTTGTTTAGTCAGGTGGATGGGCAACGCTATACAGAGCCTTGATAAAAAACAGCTGCCATGACCTGATATTGGTTAAGGCTGGAAAATCAGACTGTGCAAACAAATACTGTATCTTGGCTCAAAACACTTGCCACATCTGCCAACAATTAGTTCTATATCAGACCTAGAAAGGGTTGCTGAAAAACAGGATCCGATTTCAGAGCAAGCAAATAAACAAGGGGCCCTGCATCATTAGTCATCAAGTGGTTGCAGAGTTATCTAGCTTCTAGACTGAGGCTCAAATGGGCAAGCCTACGGCTTAGCAGATAGTGTGAGTTAAAAGGGTTGCAGGGACTTCGCAAATTGATAATCTAATCAGACCACTGACTCATGGGTGCCACCCATCAAGTGTTTATTATTCCAAATGGATGAGACCATCTAGGGAAGTTAAGAGCACCAATCTTCAGAAATGGAAGATGCTAAAGGCATTCAGATGTCATCTGCTAGCATTTTTGGTCAAGATTTATGACACAGTTCAAGGCAGCAATAGATAAGAAAGAACAGAGACTGGTCTTTCCTGCTGTGCCTTCTTTCCCTCCAGAAATTCACTTTTCTAGCTGTGTTTTTAGCCTTCCTTCAAGTGCAATTTAACTTTACCGAGTTGATGGGTCTATTCAGGATAGTTTTAAACTCCTTGGCCCTCAAATGTGACTTCCTGGATGAATTATTTCTGGTATAATGATCCGCTATTTGGTGTTTTGTGCTCACTTTCTGACCTGAGAGTTGCCGTGTTCCTCTAACTCATACCTGGCTTCTTGGTGTCCCAGTCTGCTGAAGTGGTCCCAAAAGTTATAAACAAGTCTGGGCTGAGAACATAGCTGCCACAGCCCAGAAACTCTCCCCACCCTGTCAAGTGGGCTGTCACCGTTTGCTCTCCTAGTCCTAGTGCTTTGACAGGCTGATACTGCCCCAGCTGCTAAGTCAGTCTCCTTCTCCACTCATAGTAGATACCCATCCTAGAGAGTTGAACTGCTGGATGGAATGTGTCCACCTTTCGGCCCAGAGCAACAGGACTTCCCCACAGAGCTTCT
>NW_004444187.1:2548598-2552343 GCF_000243295.1 Trichechus manatus latirostris
CCTTTTAGAACCAATCAAGGTATATTCAAGAACAGTATTTTAAATATTCATTAGCAGTAACGCAGAAAAGTTTAGCTATAGAGTCCTTTCAATATAAAAAGAAGATGGACTTTTCTACTCCTATATTCCACTTGAAAGAATAATTAAAAGGCAAAGCCGGCAGGAACTTTATAATCTGCATGCAATGCAGGATATTATATAATAACCTTCATTTAAAACCCAAATCATTAAAACTAGTAAATCTAACTGGTGACAAGGGAGATTTCAACATCAGGCCCAACAGCTTAAAAATATGAATAAAAATCATAGCTTAAAAGAATCAGTCCATTGAGAACTTATCGCAAAGTAAAATGAGAGAAGAAAAAAGTTACCTAGGCAATGAATCCTGCTGCTGGACTATTTTATCTTTTGACGTGTGGTTTTTTCTTCTCTCTCTCTTTTCTTTTTTTTCCTCAGAATTCCTCCTCTCTATAAAATAAACCCAAATCTATTTCCTAAGAAAAAATTATTTTAGACAATTTGGATGCACCAGAGAAAATAATCTGTAGAGCTGGCTAAATCATTTCTTATCCACCCCAACCTCATTTGTCACGTAATCTCCAGAGAAGCGAGCATTTGAAATAAAGTAGGGGAGTAGCAGTCCCTTAGAGAAGCATGAGAATTGACTATTCAGTAACAACAATTTCTGGACGTTTTTCAGCAGTAAAACACTTTCTGGAAACTATATGTTTAGTTTCTCTAACACGTATCTTTGTTTTGGCACCAACTTCTTCATATGATAGCCACTCTACACAAATACAATTAGATCAACATTTAAATGGGAACGAATCCTCTTCTAGTTGGTTGAAATTATTTCTAAGCTCTAGAGCAAAGCAAAGTAACTAACTGAAATTTTTATTAAAACTGTGTCATGGTATTACTTCACATTCACCAAAACAGCTTGCCTTACTTTCTCTCTTACGCTCTTTGTATCTGTTCTTTTTCTGTTTACTTCTTCCTTCTTTAAGCTGCTATCCAGGTTTCCCTTTGTCTCCTTCAGACCTGAATTCCCAGGCTGCAAACACCTCCAACTCTCCTCCTCATGATGACTTCCAGAAGCGAGCAAAGGGAACTCGGCACACTGTCTTTTTTGGAACTATGATGCCACAGTTACCAGAAGAAAGATGAAAATTAAGTCAAAGTGGTTATTTGATGTAATGTAAAAAGAAATTGTTAGGAGTTCATTACAACACTCTTTCACAATTTACCTATTGCCACATTCAGAAGTTACCTGTACCGAAGCAATAGAATGAAGAATAAAATATTTTCTCAATCAGTGAACGTGTTTACATATAAACAACCAATTTGGCTACTTACTTAAACATGAACTGACCAGCCACTCTAGTTAACCAATAATGCAGCCATATTATTAGTCAAACTAATTACTTAAGGGGAGCCCTGGTGGCATAGTGATTTAAGAGCTCAGCTGCTAACAAAAAGGTCAGCATTTTGAATCCGCCAGGTACTCCTTGGAAACCCTATAGGGCAGTTTTACTCTGTTCTATAGGGTCACTATGAGTCAGAATCAACTGGACGGCAGTGGGGGTTTTTGGGTTAATTACTTACAGATGTGACTAAACAGATCAAGATATAGATATACACATCTGCTTAAGTAATTAGTTAATTATATATATCTGCTTAAGTAATGAGTTAAATATATATATATATATGGCATTAGTATAGTAAAAGTTGATAAGTAGCCTTAGAAAGGAAAATAAGTCTATACACCCCTTATCTGGCATTAGTGAACTGACTTTATAAAATAATTGCCTTATTATTTCATTACTGAAAATAGACTGACTTTTTAATTTTAGTAAAAAAGTATTTATTGTGTTAGGAGTCTAAAGGCTGAGTCCTAGTCTCCATAATCCTTCTGGCTTGGTAATATTAGGCAAAGGATGTATATATATATACCTCTGGTCCTCTTTTTCTTTGTCATAAAAGCATTAGGCTAACTAGATGATCTCATAGTTCCATTTCAATTTCTACTATCTATAGCTGAATGTAACCTTAGGTCGGGAATATGCGTCCCAACGGACAATACAAATATGAAACTGGATAGGTCCTCAAGTCACTAAATTTCAATGAATATGTATTACTAATTAATTGTAGTATTATTATTAGCATTTCATAGTGCAGATAAAAAGGGAATATGAATGTAACTATGTGAAATATACAATCATTATCAAAACACATTTGATACTCTATAGTATATTACTGGAGTTTCTCTCGTTGAAAGTAATCCCCATAATGTGTTTTTAATAATTGCTTGGATTTTCAAGGACTGTGGCTTATAATAAAATAATTAAAATCTAAATTAAGCCCATAACAATAACCTTAAGAGACACATAGAACAACAAATAGAAACCTTCACTTTAATTGACATTCATTTGAAAATCAGGTTATATTACATTTAGTTTCATAGTATATTAAAGATGTACATATGAAATTTCATATGTTATTGAAGAAATGGGGTGAAATATGCTATTCAGTCGGTAAACTTTACATTCTTTTTGAGATAATCTCTGGGACATTGTCTGTTTAATTGGGGAGAGTAAAGGAAAATGAATTCCATTAGATGTAGTGATGAACTAATGCCAAGTTTAATTTCTCATTAAACTTTTAAGGAGTATTACAGTGCACATTATCCTAATAATTAACTGTAAAAATTGGCAAAGATTTATCAGACACCTTTTATTTATTTATTTAATCGTTCTCTTATTCAATGAGCATTTAATAAGGAAATTAACTGGGTATACATTAGATAAAGCATGAACTTTGGAGGTTGATATCCCAGTTCTGCTAGTTACAAGTTATAACCCAGTAACTTCACTGAAACTCATTTTTCCCTACTGTAATTAATAATTCCTAACTCACATAGTTGTTGTGGGAATTGCAAGGAGTAACACGGTAAAATCAGGGGGAAAAAATAAGCTTTGTTGAGCTGAATTTTAATATCCTATCCTACCATAACAGGGACACATATGAAACATCATCGCTGCCCTTGGGGAATCTCAAAGTCTAGTGTGTGGGTCTACTTATTTTGCATATGGGAGGGAAATGGAACGGAATGGTGAGGTCATAATTACTTTGGGAAGCCAGAGACCTGGGCAACTACATTCAGTGTGCAGATAAAAAAGCCTCCATAGAGAGGTACCTTTTGACCTGGATCTCAGAGAAAAGAATGGGAATATTCACAGCAGAGGGAAAGGGGAGTAACTATATTCCAGGAGGAAGGAACAGCATGTGAAAAGCACAGAGTTTCAAAAGGGCCTGGAATAACCAGAGAAAAGGGTGAGACATTCAGGATGGTTGAAGAATAGTGTAAGTAGTAGGCAGAATGATAGATGAAGCAGGAAATGGGATATGTGGTTATTGTAAAGATCTTTGTATGGTGATAGAAAAGATTTGGAATTTATTCTGTAGATTAGCCCAAAGACAAAATAAATTTTTTTTTTTTTTTGCAACACCAGTTTTGCCTTGAAGAAATGTACTTAGGCTGCAGAGAGAAGGATAAACAGGAGTCAGAGAATCCTATGACTAAGGTATGAAAAGGGAGCTTTGATGTATAGACGTGGAAACAGCAGCATACAGAAGTACCTTCTAATCCATGGGGATAGCTATGATAATCTTGGGCGAATATATAGAATGAGATTAGAAGGTGTATTGGTTTCTTAGGATGCCGTAACACATTATCACAAGATGC
>NW_004444187.1:2552704-2556082 GCF_000243295.1 Trichechus manatus latirostris
ATTCAGCCCACAACAGAAGAGAATGAAAGAATCTATGAAGAGCCAATATTTAAAGGGTTTGAAGAGGTGGCAGATCAAACAGGATAGATTATTTAGAAAGCAAAATCTAGAAAGAGTAAAGTGGATGGGATCAAACATCCCCATGCTCTGAGACAGGCACATAGGAGGCAAGAGGGCCACGAGGGAAGGCACATTTCTTCACTAGTCACTGTGCAAAATGCTTATTTATATAATCTAATTTAATAATTGTCATACTTAGAGGAAGGTTTAGTAGCCTCTAATGTCTAATGAGAAAATAGAAGCTAACAAAGCTTCAAAGGATTACCCAAGGACACACAGCTGTGAAGCGGCAGAAGTGAAATAGGTTTAAGTATAGCTGCAAAACCAAACCCACTGCTGTGAGTCAATTCCAACCAATAGTGACCCTATAGGACAGTGTAGAACTGCCCCATAGGGCATCCAAGGCTGTAAATCTTTACGGAAGCAGACTGCCACATCTTCCTCCTGTGAAGTGGCTGTTGGGTTCGAACATCTGACCTCCCGGTTAGCAGTTCAGCTCTTAACCACTGCTCCACCAGGGCTCCAGTATAGATGCAAGACGATGTTCACAATTGAGTGAATTCTTCAGTGATGGGCTTATTTTCTCTGTGAAGACTGAAGCATGGGATAAGAATATTAAGGAATAGGGCAAACTTTTGGAGTAGCTTTTCTAGAGACTGTGAGGAGCCCTGGTGGTACAGTGCAGCTAACCAAAAGGTCAGCAGTTCAAATCTACCAGCTGCTCCTTGGAAACCCTACGGGGGCAGTTCTACTCTGTCCTATAGGGTCGCTATGAGTCAGAATCAACTTGAAGGCAACAGATTTGGTTTTTGTTTGTTGATTTGTTTTTGGTTTAGAGAGTGTGAAAGGGAGTTTATCAGAGAAAGTAAAAAACATTGCCGGACCCTGTTGAAGGTGGAAACTGTAAACTCAGTGGTGGTACCAATTTTAATAACTGTGGTTTTCACGTTTGTCAATATAGTTGCAGAAGCAGAGAATGTAATCATAAAGGTTGTACTTTATCAGTTTTGCTCCAATTTGGAGTTTCCATGGCTCTAGACACTGTTGGTAAAGGTCTCAACACAAAAAATACTTACAGAAGTTTGCTCAGTAACTATAATTAGCTAAGCTGGCCGACTGGCTGGTAGGGAGGGTGGGGATGGGGTTTAAAGTAGGGGTTTAAACTGGAACTTTAAAGTGGCGCTCAGATACTGCGGATTATCACTAGGAGGAAGTTTGGGTCCTGGGTAGTGATATCTTCAAAATATTCAAGAGAGGGTGGAAATGCAAATTTTAAATAATATCTTATTTTAAAATATTGGCTTCTGTTTGTTTTTTCTAATATCATGCTTAATAAACAACCTATAGCTGACTGTTTTGTGACTTGTGCTCTAAGTGATTCTCTTTGTGAACTGGCAAAGTCTACTTAATTATATATGAAAGTCAACAATGGTTTCTGTTTCCATTCAGATGTTAGTCCTGCCAGAAGTAGTTTCACCCAGGATTTGGAGGTTATTCAGAAATAGAGGAATCTGGCTGATGTCTTGGGAACTGTAAGCAAACCTGAATCCAAAGACCATTTGGGGATCGGGATATCATTACAGTTCTTGCTACGCTACCCTTATCCCTGTAAATCATGTGGAAGTGGAAATGCATAACTAGTGGAAGCTTTCCCACACTCTACCCCCTGACAGACTTCTGGGATGCCTAGGGAAAAACATATTTTAAAAAAATTGAATTTTTAGCTTAACACTTCTCAAAACTTTTTTCTATACAGGTAATTAAAAGTTACCTTCTGAATGTATTATACAAGGTAACACTGAAAGAAGATTGATAAAATGTCTTTCTCATCTGCTGCATGCATGGCATGTGCTATATGCTAGAAACACAGAGGTTCAAACCACTATCATCTTTCCCTGATACTAAAATAGTAGAAAAAGCACAGATCAGAACTGAATATTCCCTGACTCTTGTCACTTGCATACAAATGTACTCGGATGACATAGCACTACTTAGGGTAAATCTGGAGCAGAAATAACTCTGGCTTCTGACTGATTTCAGTCTCACTTGTTCCTGGTTTAGAGATAATAGATTAGCATGAAATGGAAATAAGTCAAGGACATGGTTTTTTGGTCATAAGTGAAATTCATCAGCCTCAGCCTTTTTTCCTATATCTCCTCTGACTTGTGCTGAAACTTTTCCTATTCAGATGACTTATGTGGAGAATTTGAGTAGTATTTCTGTAGTAGGCTTCAATATGATATTCATGGTCTTTAGTAAGAAAATTACACTACCTGTCAAACTGATGTTCAAATGCTACCATGCCTTTATGGGACAGCTTTCCTCCCGTTTGATATTATATGTTTCCAACAGAGCAGACAGATTTGTTTCAAGTTGAGATGAGATGTTCATTATTAACTCAAAAGGGTTTCATTGGCTGATTAGTTTGCTCTCCAGTCAAGTTCTGAACACTCACATTTATTTTAACTATTTTTGACTCACTAATAATTTCCTTTCTAATAGCTTCACTTTTTCCATCTTTCCGTGTCTGGAAAGCATTTCTTATTTCTTCGTTTAGCACAGAGAAAAATAGCACTCCCTGACCTTCATCTTCTCCTTATCTAGGTGGTAATGACAATTACAGACTGAGGAGGGTTTTATTTGTTTGTTTGTTTGTTAAGCTACATGGTTTTTGACCAAATTAAAGAACAGGATACACTTCAGGTACACCGTGTGTGCTCACAATAAAACATGACTGTAGATTCCTTTCCCATAACTTGGAGGAAAAATATAAGACAGCTGGAAAGAAGGAAATGTATCCCAACATTTATCGGGCAACATGATGCCATGCTGATTGGAAGGGTAGTCAGGCATCCTTGAGTGTCTCATGACAGTATGGTGATGACTCATGTGTGGCAGGCAGAGCTGTGGCCATCTAAACTGATCACTACTGAGCTCCGGTGGAGGTGAGGCCCCAGGACACAGCACCCTGAAGAACCACGGCTGATTGGTACAGATGTGTGCCTGGAGGGAATCTTTTCTCTTCCCCTTGAAGCTCGCTGTGTAACCTTGGAATTGTTACTTAAGTTCCGTGGGACTCAGTTTCCTAATTTGCATACTGTGATTTCACACAAAGTTGTTATAAGTGTAATGTAGAAGAACAAAATGTTATTTAAATTCACGAATATCTATAGATGCTGCTATCTCCTAAGGGACCAGCCTCAGGGCAAATGTGGGGAGGACAACATTCAGTAGAGCAGAGCCATGAGAGCTCACTTGCTCTGTGTAATATATTAAGAATTTTGAAATCTCTGGGATGAAGAGACGGACCTAGGAGCA
>NW_004444187.1:2557547-2558730 GCF_000243295.1 Trichechus manatus latirostris
GAGATCATGAGGAAGTGTCCACACTTGGGTGTGGCATTTGTGTGACAGTAGAGAACTTGTAAGTAACTGAATGATGAGTAGAATGTTTCTAAACAATTTAGGCAGAAATTATATTTTAAGGGAACATTGAAGTACAAGTATAGGTTATCGTGTAGGAGATTTGACGGCATCCCAAGTAGCTAATTTATCAAAACGAAAAATGTGCAGTGAACCACATTATTTCATAAGAGTTCTTTCAGGTGAGTTTCTTTAAATTGAAAGGTTAAGAAGCTGGCTTAAAGTCTCACAAATATTGACAGAATCAGGAACGAAGCTAGATTTCTTATCTACTTAGTCTAGTAATTTTTCCAGGATGTTCCTACTGCTCAAAATAGAGACTAAATTACCATCCCCCCCACCCCGGTTTTTCCTAGGTAATAAATAATAAAAGAGGCTATCTTAGAAAAAGTGACAACAATGGAAAAAATTCTGAACCCTAGTTTCATTAATAATAATATGGCTAATTTTGAGCAAAGGAATTGCTCCTATGGGATTTTAGGTAGAAACAATTGTAAACAGCCTCTGTTCAAAACAAATGCACTCTATAGACAGTGATTATTTCTGTTCGTATTTTTTTCTATGAAAATGCCTGTTAAATGAGATAATGCATGTAAAGCACTGGACTTTTAGCACAATGCCTACCACATAGTTCATACTCAATAAATTATTATTATTTTTTAATCATTGATAATCATGTACTGGACTTTTCTTCCAGATCAGATATACGCGTATTAATACTCATATGCATAGATCTTCAAACTTGAAGGACAGCAGCATATCTATTTGTGAAATATGTTAAAGCACTGTAATGGGTGTCATTAAATCTTACCTACCTGAGGCAGTATAAATCATCCGGGTAAATGAACCAATTAAAAACCAATTACCAGCACTGTCTGACAATGGAAGATGGAGGAATGGAAGGAAAGGCTGATGTGGGCTCAGCAAAGTTGGTAGGAAGGCTCTACCCCTGAGGTTCTAGGGAGTGGATTTGACAAAATGGTTCGGTGGTAACTCCTTTCCCAGTGGCATTAAATCCTGTGTTTCATGTAAAAACAGGTGCTTGCCGGCTAGATGCAAAAATCAATTGCAGTGAGAAAATGATTGTATGGATGAGGGTTCTTCATTTGATATTTTATTCATTTGG
>NW_004444187.1:2559814-2560751 GCF_000243295.1 Trichechus manatus latirostris
ACTGGGATAGCTCATGTAATCAAGCCCAAGAAAGGGCAGGGCAAGTCCCCAGGACAGCCAGAACCGTAAACATAAATGTTTCTGTACCCTCTTTCCATCTTTGTCTTTGCTCTGTGTGTGGCCTTATCTTTTTTTTTTTTTTTTGGTGCAAACTGACTTTCCAGTGTGTCTGAGAACGTGGAAATGAGTCCCTCCAGAGTTATACTTCTTATCTCTCCAGAAAGTTCTGTCTAGCATTATCTATGGTCCAAAGTAAAAAATCCAGAGAAGGGCTCCGCCTGGTCGTGCTTGATTAGGTGTTTATTTCTACTTTGGGGCAGGAGTTCTGTAAGACCATATCATCTCTCATTTGACACAGTGAATCGTGAAGTGTGTCCAAGAAGAATAATGGCCTGCCCTCAGAAAAGGAAGAACTGAGTAGCAATAGATAATCACCATTTTCTGATACCTGTGTATTGTGAGACAGATTCTTTCTCTAATTTGCTACCTATCCTCATCACTTCAGTGAGAAAGACTAATTTCTAGAAAATGTGGTCTGAGAAAGACTCTTCAACTCAGTAAATAGACATCTTTGTCCCTGTTTTCCTACTTCAAACTTCTCTCCTATGTTCCCTATTCCTAACACAATCACACATACACACACTCATTCACTCTCTCTCACACACACAAATAAATTCAATAATAAATTCCAAAATGTTACAGCAAAAATTTTCAGCATTTTAAATCCTTTAATCTTTTCTGTCTATCATATCTAAGTTATATTTTCATTAAAGGACCTAACCATACATTTTGAAAGAACGCTTTTCATTTTCTCCTTCAAAAATTTGCGAGTAGTCATTTTTTATTGCTTAGTCTTTTCTTCATAGGAATAACAAAGAAAATGACAGTATCTAATGCCAATGTTTTGGTCAGTCTGTAAAGCTTGCTCACTTATGCT
>NW_004444187.1:2560926-2562039 GCF_000243295.1 Trichechus manatus latirostris
AAAATGATATAGCGCTATGAATGGCGGTACTTCCTAGAGAACCAACAGATTAAAAATAGCTTCTCAGAGTGGTCTATTTTGATTAATAAACTAGTCCTCCTACTGTTACTAAGAATACAAATGTAGTCAGGACACTATTCCTGTCCTCAAGGAATTTACAATCTGTTGGTAGAGATGGTTCTGATAATTCAATAAAATACAACGTGCACAAACTAGCTGCATAAATTACCACAGAAACAACAACAACAAAACAATATGGCACTCAGGCTCCTCTAAGGATGTATTTTGATGGGGGGAGGGAGGATATGGTCACAGTTGGGTTGCTGGGAAAGAGTTCCTGACAGAAAACACCTGAGCTAGGTCTTATAGATTATTATTATTTTTTTAATTCTTTTTCAAAAATGTAGGAAAGACATTTCTAGATTTGGGGCTTTCATCATATCGTACTCAATTTAAACAAATAAATAGTTTAATTTTGTCATGTAAAAAGAAGCCTGGGGTCAAGCTGTCCAGAGCTGGATCTGCTATGTCCAATAATATTATCAAGAATCAAAATACCTCTATCTTTCTGATCTTCCATCCTTAGGATGTAGCTTTCAATCCCTATGGTCTCCAAGATGGCTGCTACCTCAGGCATCACACTCATGTTCCAGGAAGAAACAAAGAGAAAGGGGGGAAGCAAGAAGTGTAAAAGTCTTTCTTTGACTCTTTGCCTTTTCATTTGTAATGGAAGGACTCCCTTAGGCTTCTGCTTGTATGTCTGTGGCTAGAACTGAGATGCATGACCGTTCCTAGACACAAGAGGAGAGATGAAAATGCAAGCGTTGCTCTCTACCACATCAGAAGGGAGAAGAGAGTTGAAATGGGGTTTAGTGAACCACCCAGAGTAACTGCAACGTGGAGTTTGCCTGAAGACAGAATTTTAATCTGCAGACATAGGCTTTCTAATTGATGTTTCAAGTGCTCTGCTTTCTTACTCAGGGGTACATATAATCCCTAAAAAAGGTACTGAATCTGTTCTTCACATCAGTTACCTTCTCTAGTGTCTTCTTTCCCTGTACATTTTTTCTGCATTTTAGAAAAGTTCTTCAGGACTATGCTGCACATCAACTA
>NW_004444187.1:2566984-2573379 GCF_000243295.1 Trichechus manatus latirostris
AAGTTTTAATTTCCTGTTAATATTTCTTTTGTATCACAAAATTTTTACAGTAAAATAGTATGTTAAATATAATTGACTCTTAAGATGTAACTAAAGATTGGTCGTTTTCTATCCAGAAAAAATATGAAATGTGAAAAATTTGTGGGTCCAGTTTCTAGAATTCTTTCTACGTTGGCCAGATAGATTCTAGATTTGAAACCCTGTAGTTTAAAAATGGAAAGGCTGATTCAATTCCAAATCTGTGTGTTACATATTTTAGGTTATTTTTCAGCAATTAATGCAATAAAATATCTGAAAACTGACAGTTAAGACCCTAAAGTGATAGATTCAAAATGCCTTATTACCTTCCACCATTGTTATTTGTCAGGATACCTATCCATTCCACCCCTAAAGATATTGGTCAAGGCTCCGTGGTGGAATCTTTCTGATAAAGAATAAGAGGTCAGTATTTTTGCAGTATAATTGCATTATATTAATTTTATAATTGATTAAGTTCTTCCAACCTCCTGTCTAGTCTTTGCAGAGTAAAGAAAATAATAATTTTCTTTTAGCGTATCTAGTATTTTAAAACTTGATTAAAAGATGAAAGACATTAGAGGCCTCTTGCAGGTTGGGCTCTTCAGGAAGCAGCCTCTGAGATGGGGATTAGCTGACCCCATGATTTTAAGTGTATCTATGGTTATAAAAGAAGCCACGTGGAGTTTATGGCAAACCCCAGGAGGATAATCATAATATATAGCCTTGAGTTCCAAAGAGAAAATATGGTATCTTCAGCAGAAAATATACACCATTCAAAAAACAGCACCGGACACGCTCAAGGCTGTAGTAGAGAATGTGCATCTAACCGTGGGACATGAATTGACCATGAGGTTAGAATAGCCCATCTTCTCCTAGCCCACTCTTCTCTTCATTTATTCTTCTTTGACTATTCTGGCAATCTCGCCATTGCCTAAATCTTCCATTTCATTTCTACATCAAGGCTTTTTTCTTGCCATCCTTTTTTTTGCAGACATCCTCTTTCCACAGATCTTTATACAGCTTTCCCCCTTACTTCATTCCAGTCTCTGATCAAAAGACACCATCTCAAAAAGTTTTTTTTCTTTAATTTTTGCCTGAGCAGCTTATTTAAAACACACATCCCTCCACTTTCCCCTTGGCCTTCTTATTTTTCTCAAAGCGCTTATCATATCTGACATGTTGTATTTCCCATTTGTTTATTGCCTTTCTTTCCCTGTAGAACTTAAACTCATGAGTGTCAACACTACTTGTTTGGTCCAGTACTTATCTTCAGACCTGTGCCTGATATACTACCAATACCAGTACCAGTTGCTGTCAAGTAGATTCTGACTCATGGTGGCCCCATGTGTGTCAGAATAGACATGTGCTCCATGGCATTTTCAATGACTAATTTTTTTAGAAGTAGATTGCCAGGGCTTTTTTCTGAGGTGCCTGTGGGTGGACTTGAACTTCCAACCTTTCAGTTAGCAGCAGAGCATGTTATGCATTTGCACCACCCAGGGATTCTGCCTGATATTCGAGGTACTTAGTAAATGTTTGTTGAATGAAAAATAAATTTTGTGATTTATGATCACATCAATTTTGGAAGAAATGCAAAACTTGACCCATTTTACAGATGAGGAGCATAAGATCAGGAAAAGTAACTTGGGGAAAATCTCATAGCTACATTATTCAGTGTTCTTATATATTGGCTTCCATGGGAAATTCCTTTGGACTTTCACAGAAGAGAAAAATGTCTGCTTAGAAGATAAAAATTTTTTTTTTAATATCATATTTTCTCCTTGAACTTGCTTTCCAGGGTACTTATGGTCAGGCTTCCACTTATCATTGCATTTTTTATCCATCCTTATGCTGTCCATTTTTTATTTCACATTTCCCACACTTTATCCTTAAAAAAAAAGCCTTATCTCATTCTGCTTATGATCAACGTGCTTTATTTTTGTAATCAGCTTAAAACTCCCTTTAGAAAGAGATAAGATTTAAAATTCAAATAAATTTGGAAAATTCTGTCAACTTTAGGCCAGAATAGCTAAGAAAGAATAAACTGTAAGTATAGGTACGTGGTAGTTTTAGGTAAAAGAAATACTAGAGTCTCTGTAAGTCGAAATCGACTCCACTGCAATGGGTTAAGGTAAAGTGAGAGCAAAATGATTTCTAACAGATTTTGAAAGGCTTTACAGATTATCAGAGAAAGAATAGTTCAGGAAAAAAAAGGAGCAAATAATAAATGAGAGGGTGCGTGTTATTAATAATTCTACTAAAAAGGCTGATATATTAAGCTCATTTTAAAAATCTCTCTTTAACAAGAAAAATGAAGAAAGTAACGTGGGAAATTAGCTACTGACATGATCACTGCATATCTAGGTAATGATCAAAAGCATGTGGGTGGCATGACCAGCTGAACCTGGCTGAGGAGGATGTGCTCCCCGACACTAGACAGAGAGTCTGGGGCATTATTAACTACTTAAAGTTCACAGGGAATGCATTATTCATTTGTTTTAAGATATTTATACTTATTTTCCACTTAGCCGTTTGACTTTAAAATAAACCAACATGCTGTATGTTTAACATGAAATAGTGTAATTAATTAACTCTCAAATAAATTTACAAATTTCAGTCTCTTTTAAAAGGAAGTAAGCCTTATATAATCAGAAAAAGAAAATATGCTTCCAGAATTTCCTTTACCTTGGGAAGAAACCTTTTCTATTTAAAATATAGTATTACTGACATCTTTAGGAGAAAAATGGATCCATCGACATATTTGCTTATCACACTGCTTGATATAAGGAGTCCCGGTGGCACAATGGTTAAGCGCTGGGCTGCTAAGCAAAGTAGTTGGAACCCACCAGCCCGCTGCAGGAGAAAGACCTGGCAAGCTGCTCCCTTAAAGATTTCAGCCTATGAAATCCTATGGGGCAGTTCTACTCTGTCCTATAGAGTCATTATGATTTGGAATTGACACGACTGCAACGAGTTAGGTTTTGATTTTTACTACTTGATATCATGTTACCTTATTTTGTTATGTTACATTATATCATGTCACTTCATACCATATAACCATGTAACTTATCATGCCATACTGTATTGTATTGTTAATTTGTTTGTTGCTTTTCATCTATACTCCACAGAAGAATATACGGTCTACGAAGCCAGAATTTTTTTTCTTTGTTTTGTTCTGTTGTTGTTGTTGTTGTTTTTCCCATTGCTATTTGGCTAGAATATTATAGATCCTCAATAAATATTTACAATGAATGAATGGTTGATACTTTATTGTTTAATAAGAGAATTGTTTATAATAAATACTTAATTATTGAATGCTTCAAAATTATTCATAGGTGTTATATTTCTTCATGTCTTCCAAATAGATACACTGGCAATCACACCACCTTTAATCAACATGGTACTATAAATTCCAGCTATGTAACAAGACAATAAAAGGTATAAAAGTTAGAAAGAAGAAAGTAAAACTAACTTTCTTTGCAGAAAATAAGTGAAGTTATCAATATTATGGAATAAAAGGTCAATAAAAATCAATTGTATTTATAAAGATTAGGAACAACTGAATAAAAACTGAATTTTAAAAAGTAATATTATATAGAATAGCATCATACGCCTAGGGACAAATATAATTAAAGATGCATAAACCCTTACACTGAAAACTTTAAAATGTAGCTGAGAAAAAATCTAATGAAATAGATATTCAATACTTATGGTTCAGAAGACAAATTTGTTGGGCTATCAGTTCTCTCCTAATTGATCTAAAGATCAAAAGTAATTCCAATCAAAATCCCAGTATGTTATTTTTTGGAAATTGACAAGTTGATTCTAAAACTTACATGGAAACCCAAAGTTCCATAATCAGACAAGATTTTCTGGGAAAAAAAGAACAAAGTTGTAGGGCTTCCATTACCATATTTTAAAATGTACTATAAAAAGCTATAGTATTTAACATAATTTGTTATAGTCACAAGGATAAAAAGACTGGTGGAATGAAATAGAGCCTAGAACGGACCCAGAAATATTTAATCACTTGGCCTACATCAAAGGTGCCACTAAAATTCAGCTGGGAAAGGATGGCCTTATCTTTTAAATGGTATTTAAATAACTACATATCTGTACGGAATAAATAAACCTTGACTTGTACCTCACATGATATAAATGATGTATTGTGAAAAGTAAAACAATAAAACTTTTAGAAAAAAGCAGAATATGGCCTCAGTATAGGTAAATATTTCTTAGATAAGACACAAAAACATTACCATAAAAGAAAAATGAATTAATTATATTTTAGTAAAATTAGAAACTTGTATTTGGTAAAATTTATTACTAAGTGAAATGACAATGCACAGAATAAGAAATTATGTTCACAATACATATATCCAGCAATAGAAATTTTATACATTGTAGGTAGGAGTATAAGTGTGCCACAACCACCTTGGAAACTTGTCAATATGTATCTAACCTATGATCCAGTAATATAAGAATAAACAATAATTCTGACTCATAGCGATTCTGTAGGACAGAGGAGAACTGCCCATAAGATTGCCAAGGAGCAGCTGGTGGATTCAGACTACCGACAATTTGGTTAGCAGCCTGAGCTCTTAAACAGGACATCAAAATATTTATGATACATGACAATAAATTTCAATCCTAGAGGTTTTACAAATCCTCTACACAGATATTAATCCGTAAATCTTAGAATCTGGCGGCTCTGTTTTAAACCAAGTATTAAGGAAGTTTTCATGTATTAATTAATACCCCTTTTAACTTCATAAATAAAAATGATCAAATAAAAGAAAATACAAATTAATAATATTAAAATTTCACAAGTTGGGTAAATAGTACTATGTGGTCAAATCTATGCCTTAGGAGCCGAGACCCGACCACAATGAGGGGCCTTGGAAGAAAAGATGATCCTAGTCTTGCTGCCAGTAATCACAGACACACTCATTATGTCTCACAGTCAAAAAAACAAAAAACATACACACACATAATTTGCCCCACTAAATAACCAAAAATAACAGGTTTACCCTGTCTAGTCCTAGTTCCCAAAATAGATAAAACCTTAAGTATTTCCCGCAAGTTACTGATACCCGAATGGAAACAATATGATCATTGATTTTTGCAGTGCTGTTGTCTGAAGATACGCCATTACTTTTGTTTACATGATAATGAGGAGACAATGTGGCTTATTTTGTACCATGAACAGACTAATTTAAACTTGCTAGACTTTTTTTTTTTAATTCCTCATGTGATTTTTATTTGGCAAATTGGACCTTCTCAAGTCTTTGCAAATCAACTTTTCTACATGATATTGTCTCTGAATCTTCCTTTCAAAAAAGTGAAGTATTCATACCATTATTAGTGTTTTAGCTGCTGTCTTAGTCATCTAGTGCTGCTCTAACAGAAATACCACAAGTGGATGGCTTTAACAAAGAGAAGTTTATTCTCTCACAGTCCTGTAGGCTACGAGTCCAAATTCAGGGCTTCGGCTCCAGGAGAACGCTTTCTCTCTCTGTCAGCTCTTGAGGAAGGTCCTTGTGATGCATCACTCTTCCTTTGGTCTGGGAACATCTCAGCACAGGAACCTCAGGTCCAAAGGAAGCGCTCTGCTCCTGGCACTGCTTTCTTGGTGGCATGAGGTTCCCAGGTGTCTCTGCGCGCTTCTCTCTTTTATTTCTCAAAAGAGATTGGATTAAGACACTATCCAATCTTGTAAACCTCATCAGTATAACTGCTGCTAATCCATCTTATTAGATCATAGTGATTGAATTTACAACACATAGGGAAACCACATCAGATTACAAAATGGTACACAATTATACAATACTGGGAATCATGACCCAGTCAAGTTGACAGAGGTTTTGGGGGGACACAATTCAGTCCATGACAGCTGTCTTCAAAACACTAGAGGAGTCGTGTTTCACGTGCAACAGAGAATCTGAGTTAATATAAATACATTCACAGAATAGCTATTATGTTTCGATATCAGTAGTTAGACACATTGGTTTCAGTAAAAAAATATCCTTTTAATACAAAAAAGGCAATTTTTACAATCATTTTGATCTATTTTCACCAAACATTTTAAGTTACCTTATGATTATAACTTAGCTATCTTAATATATTCATTTAAATGACAATGTAGTTTTGCCTTGTTTGTCAATGGGATCCACAACTGAATCACATATTCTCATTTCTGTAATGGTTTGGAACTACATGGTTTTTAAAGACTAACGCTTGCTTGAGTAGGGCATTGTAGAAACTCAAACAATCTGCAACCAGTTGAGTCATTTCAGAATCAGACAGTATTTAAAGGCATCTGGGAAATAATCTGCTCTATAACAAACAAGGTGTCTCCTGCTGGTGCAAATGTTAAT
>NW_004444187.1:2574135-2576360 GCF_000243295.1 Trichechus manatus latirostris
ATGGAGAGGTTTTTTCCCCCTTACCAAACTGACAATGATATAAAATTTTCTAACTTAAAAGATTTCCCTTTCATTTTTAGCCAGCTTACTTGATCCAGGGTTAAGAATAGCTTTCTCTAATGGTGTCAATCTGGAAAAAGAGAAAGACTTTCTCAGAGGAGGTAGCTAGTCAGTCGCCGTCTCTGCAAAGTGTAATGTAAAGAGAGTGGGATCATCCAGAACCCTCCTCCTCTGTCTCCTGCTTCTTCCACCACGTCCAGCCGCTTTTTCCTCAGACTGTGGCTTGAGACTGAGAAAAAACAAACGGACCCAGCAGAAGCATGTGACCAAAGCTCTGTGGAAAAGTGCCTTTACTACAACACTGACTCTGTAGCTCACAGCTAATTAATCCCACACTAGAATGTGAGTTGGCTAGTTGTATTTTGAAGGTCCTCATGTGGCCTCTCTTGACGGGACTTGCCACCAAGGGTTTTAAGCTTTCACCCTATTTAATATTCATGTCTAAAGAAGCAAGGTGCCTTGGGATATTAAGAATTTTTTAAAAATTGGTCCTTTAGGTTTAGATTATAATGGAAAATTCAACAGCTCTAGCTGCTGGAGACAAAAGGTGAACGATTCACATTCTGGACGTAAACTATCAACTGTCTGCTGAATAGGGAAAGCCATAATTACGGGACAGTGAAGGGACAGTTTTTGCCATTGAGTAATTTAGTAAATGGTACCCGCAAGAAATTAATATCCCACAAGATATGATTCCTGAGAGTAGAGTTTTTCACAGTAGGAGCATTATTTCGATTAAAGATTTAAGTTGGGTGGAGGAGTGGTATCAGATTGTAAAAAATACATATACTTTTTAATATATGATGCTCTATTTAATGAAGCATCAACGCCCTATGTATATAACTTATTGCCTGTTAGTCATTCAGGCCATTGGCATCTGCAGTGATTTGTGCCACGTTTAATCCATAGAAGGCTGATTCAAAAATTGCTAGAATTAATTTCATTAAGATTCCACATTGCTGCTAACAATTCTCTAGTCTTACAGCATATGTGTACGGTATGAAGCAAGTGTAACTGAAGAAAGACATAGATGTCTTGTCTGAACTTTTTCCTGCAATAACTCTTGGGTTAATTTGTCTGTGGCTATTCGAATGCACCAGTGGTCCCATGGGAGACAGTGTGGCAATCTGCTCCCGTAAAGATTTACTGTGTTGTTAGGTGCTGTCAAGTTGGTTCCAACTCATACAGCCATTGTGTCAGTCCATCTCATTGAAGGTCTTCCTGTATTTCTTGACCTTCTACGTTTCAAGCATGAAATCCTTCTCTAGGTACTGGTCCCTCCTGATAACATGTCCAAAGTACATGGGACTATGTCTCACCATCCTCCCTTCTAAGGAACATCCTGGGTGTACTTCCTCCAAGATAAATTTGTTCACTCTTCCGACAGTCCATGGTATATTCAATATTCTTCGTCAACACCATAATTCAAAGGCATTGATTCTTCTCAGGTCTTCCTTATTCACTGTTCAGCTTTCACGTGCATATGAGGCTATTGAAAACACCATGGCTTGAGTCAGGCACACCTTAGTCCTTAAAGTGAAATCTTTGCTTAACCCTTTAAAGAGATCTCTTGCAGCAGATTTGCCAAATGCAATGCATAGTCTTTTTTCATAACTGCTGCTTCCATGGGCATTGATTGTAGATTTAAGTAAAATGAAATCCTTGACGATTTCAATCTTTTTGTTTAGCATGATGTTGCTTATTGGTCCAGTTGTGAGGATTTTCGTTTTCTTTATGTTGAGATGTAATCCATACTGAAAGCTGTAGTCTTTGATCTTCATCAGTAAGTTCTTTAAGTGCTCTTCACTTTCAGGGAACAAGGTAGTGTCAGCTGCATGTGAAAGGTTATTAATGAGTCTTCCTCCAATCCTGATGCCACTTTCTTCTTCCTATAGTCCAGCATCTTGGATTATTTGCTTAGCATACAGACTGTGTAAGTATGGTCAAAGGATACAACCCATACACACACCTTTCCTGATTTTAAACCATGCACTATCTCCTTGTTCTGTTTGAACGACTGCCTCTTGGTCTACATACAGATTCCACATGAGCACAATTAAGTGTTCTGGAATTTCCATTCTTCGTAATGTTATCTGTAACTTGTTATGATCCACACAGTAGAATGCCTTTGCAAAGTCAATAAAACACAGGTAAACATCTTTCTG
>NW_004444187.1:2577081-2578465 GCF_000243295.1 Trichechus manatus latirostris
TTTCTTCCTTTCACTTTAGCTACTCTACATTCAAGAGCAAGATTTAGAGTCTCTTCTGACAACCATTTTGGTCTTTTCTTTCTTTCCTATCTTTTTAATGACCTCTTGCTTTCTTCATGTATGAAGTCTTCCCAAGACTCATCTTGTTTTCAGTCATTAGTGTTCAATGCAGTAAATCTACTCTTGAGATGGTCTCTAAATTCAAGTGGGATATACTCAGGGCATACTTTGGTTCTCATGGACTCCTTTAATTTTCTTCAGCTTCAACTTGAACTTGCATATGAGCAATTGATGGTCTGTTCTACAGTCAGCCCCTGGCCTTTTTCTGGCTGATAATATCGAGTGGCTCTATAGTCTCTTTCCACAGGTGTAGTTGATTTGATTCCTGGGTATTCCATCTGGTGAGGTCCTCACATATAGCCACCATTTATATTATTGAAAAAAAAAGGTATTTCTAATGAATAAGTCATTGGTCTTCCAAAATTCTATCATGCTCTGGCATTGTATCTATCACCAAGGCCATATTTTCTAACTACCGATCCTTCTTTGTTTCCATCTTTCACATTTCAATCACTAGTAATTATCAATACATCTAGATTGCATTTTTTGATCAATTTCAGACTGCAGACATTGGTAAAAATCTTCAATTTCTTCATCTTTGGCATTAGTCGTTGGTGAGTAAATTTGAATAATAGCTGTATTAACTGGTCTTCCTTGAAGGTGTATGGATATTATCCTATCATTGACAGTGTTGTACTTCAGGATAGAGCTTGAAATGTTCTTTTTGACGATGAATGCAATGCCATTCCTCTTTGTCATTCTCAGCATAGCAGACCATATGATTGTCTGATTCAAAATGGCCTATACCAGTCCATTTGAGCTCACTAATGCCTAGTATATCGATCTTCATGCATTCCATTTCATTTTTGACGACTTTCAGTTTTTCTAGATTTATACTTTGAACATTCCAGGTTTTGATTATTAATGGATGTTTGCAGCTATTTCTTCTCATTTTGAGTCATGCCACGTCAGCAAAGGAAAGTCCCCAATGCTTTACTCCATCCATGTCATTAAGGTTGATTCTACTTTGAGGAGATAACGCTTCCCCTATTGTATTTTGAGTGCCTTACAATTGGAGGGTACCATTCATCTGTCAGTTTATCATACTGTGCTGGCTTGCACATTGCTGTAATGCTGCAAGCTATGCCACTGTTATTTCAAATACCACCAGGGTCTCCCATGGTGGACAGGTTTCAGAGGAGCTTCCAGACTAAGACAGACTAGGAAGAAGGACCTGGCAATTTAGTTCTAAGAAAATTCACCAGTGAAAATCTTATGAATATCAGCGTAAAGATTTATGGCCTTTGAAACCATATGGGGCATA
>NW_004444187.1:2580048-2582742 GCF_000243295.1 Trichechus manatus latirostris
GGATGGGGCAGGTGATAGGGTACTAAATACAAAACCCTGATGAACTCATATGGTTTGTACAGACTAATGTGGAACTTAAGCTTAGTCCAAGTAGGTAATAGATGTAAAGAACCTTAGGCTTGGAAGAAGCATAGCATTCCTTAGTCTCATTTTGAACTTTGCAGATGAGGAAAGGGAATCTCAGTGATATCAAGGGAAACACAAGGCAATGTCTTTCATAAACGGTAAATGTTTTTAGTGTAAATTTTTTGTTCACCTCTAATATAGAATTAGAAATCCAATAGGTTTTTACTAAGTATACATTGATTGCTCTGACGCCAGTCATTTATGCTTTAATTTGAATGAGTTAATCAGTGTTTTAGTTTTTACAAAGTCATTTCTTGATACGTAGTATGTCTAAATGGGATTTAAAACCTGTTTTCTGTGGTTAAAAAATTTAGGTTTCAACAGTTTTTGAAGAGTAGAATCTCTGATTTGGGATAATGGGTAATTATCACTTTATGTCAAATTCAGCATCCAGACAATTTCTTTTCTCTGTATCGGTGCCAAACCCATTGGGAACCTGGATTCACATCAGCATATGAAAATACAGCACAAAAATTGGCATCATCAAGAAGAGATCCTGGGTGGGAGGCAATGTGGAATATGTTACTATTGGTAGACATTTCAGTAAGTAAATTTTTGTTACTAATCAAGTTGTTTTTAAATCAGGTGATAAACAGAAAGGGTTTCTAATACCCTAGTGATAGAAGGACATTTTTTCACAAAGAATGATTGCTTACATTTTTGGTTTTGCTACAAATATTGCCATTTTTATCCTAGGAAAGTTAACTAACATTTTAAATGACTCATAATCTGCACAGTAAATTCTATTCAGCAATCTGATAAAAGTGTGTTTTTATTTGAATTATGTAATAAACTTGAGCATTTTTGCCTCCTGTTTAGCTGTGTATCCAAAGTGTTTAGCCTTAAAAAGAACTTTGTGAAATAAGCAATTTTGAAAGACAGAAAGATAGCCTTTATGATAAAAGAAAACAATAAACTCATTCACCTTATTCAGGTGTTTTTTTACATTGTCCTTCTTTTCCTCCATGAGGAAATTCTGATTTCTAAAACTCTAGAGAAGTCATTCAAAATTATCCCCATTTCATTAAAACTACAAATATGACTATTCAAACTACTAGATTTTTTTTCTTTCTACGAACATTTCTCTTCCATTGAACACACTAAGAGTGACTAGAAAAATGTAACATAAGTGTAATTAGAATGTCAGAAGGAAAAGACAGCGTAAGAAAGAAGAATTATTTGAAAAATCTGGCTGACAAGTTTCCATTGCAAGGAGCGCTAACTCATTCTAACTTGCAGATTTCATCATCTCTATCTTGCTTCTTGGTAGGTGCTTAGAAAGTCAAATGTCACACCCTGTGGTGTAGTGTCTTACTGAAAGTGGAGGGTCAACCTGGCCTCCGTGAGGTGCTAAATGAAGCGAGAGAAAGAAGAAAGCAGTGGGGAAAATTTGAGAAGAGTGTGTAATTTTGAGAAGCACAATTCTCTAGAATCCTTTGGGGTTTACTGTGAGGATTCTAGGTAAATCTAATCCCTGGGTGAGGGGTAGAACTAACTGAAGTTTTCCACAAATATCTGGACATCAATAGGATTAGAGGTGTTTTCTTTAGATTGTTCTAAAATCTTTTGCCACTCACCCCCATCTGTCAGTTTGTCATACTGTTGTGGCTTGCTTGTTGCTGTGATGCTGAAAGCTGTAACACTGGTATTGCATATACCAGCAGGGTCACTCATGGTAGACAGGTTTCAACAGAACTTCCACACTATGACAGACTAGGAAAAAGGCCTTGCAATCTACTTGCAAAAATTCATCAGTGAAAACCCTATGGATCACTACAGAATATTGTCCAATACACTGCTGGAAGATGAGACCCTAGGTTGAAACGCTCTCAAAATACACAGTGGTCACCACAGTGTATTCCAGCAAACAGGGCTTCGAACTGCTTCATTCTGGTTCAAACCCCTGCCGAGAATTTGCATTTCTAACAAGTTCCCAGGCAATGCTAATGCTGTTGGTTAGGAACCAATTCAGAGAACCACTAGTAGAGCAGTGGGTCTCAAAATTTATTACACATAAGAGTCACCTGGGTATCCTGTTAAAATGTAGATTCTGATTCAGTATACTATATCGGGTGGAAATGTAAATTCTCAGCAGGGGTTTGAATGGTAATGAACTGGTTCGAAGCTCTGGAGCAAACCAACAATAATGAAGATGGTGCAGGACTGGATAACTTTTCTTTCTGTTGGACATGGGGTTTCCATGAGTCAGAGCTGACTGCGAGGCAACTGACAACAAGACCTTTCGGCTGTGGCACTTGTGTCTCAGGGTGTTGATAACCTGTATGTTTATGACTCGTAAAGTAGTATATCACAGCCCTGGGTTACATTGGGGCTGGAAGGAGTAAGACTGCAACCGCAAGAGAGGTGAAAGAGGTCTGCTGTTTATTGAACTTACTGTCACGTAGTAAATAGCACGGTGCTCGTTTAATATTTTTTTTCCTGGAAAAGGGCTGCAGTGGTTGCCCAGAACTGTTTTCCCTTAAAGACTGTCCTCTGACTCTGTGCAGTTTGAGATGTTTAGACATAGGGAGCTCAGGCTTTCTTCTACTTTGTTGCGAATTGAATATT
>NW_004444187.1:2583793-2590928 GCF_000243295.1 Trichechus manatus latirostris
GTTTAAAACCAATCATACTAAGAAAATGTTTATTCGATAGGGGAAAAAAAATCCTATTTGTAATTATTAGCATACCATATAGCATGAGATTAAGTAGTGAATTGTAATCGAGTTATGTACAATAGGATGTATGGGGGATAAAGTGTTTGTTTATTTAGATGAATCATATCCCTAAAATTTACTAGAATTCTTTAAGAAGTAATAGTTTATCTTATGCCATTTCTGCAAATAATTATTACTAATGTTATACATGCCATCAACAACATAAGAATAAATAAATTATAATAAAGAATGTTTTTCTTTGCCATTGAATTTCCTGGCTACTGGTAGATTTCTTTTTATTTTCAGGAAAAGGTACAATAATTATCAATTCTGAAACCTAACTCAGCATTCAGCTATGACCTAAGGGACATAAATTAATACATGGAATTGAATCATTAAAGTTGATATTCTTTCCTTTCTCCAAAGTAATTTTTAATTACTTGCTAGAGATCTCAGAATATTAACTTTAACATGTAAGTTAAAACTTATATGATAACATAATAATTTGCCTACTTTAATATTTGGGGTTTTAATTGGATTGCAATGCCACCTTTCTTAAAAAGTAGTCCTAGCTGTCAACAGTAGAAAAGAATTTCCAGCCAGTCAAAATACAGCATATATAAATGGTCAAGCTAATATGATAGATTCCATGAGCCATTCTAGGATCTATGTCTGTTAATGGGTAAAGAACAAGAGATAGTATAAAATGAATCCAATCACATGATGACAATTCTAATAAGAATTTGAAATGCTACAAATGTAATCCATTCTAGTTACTAAAGCAAAACCCAAAGTGTCTTTTCTTTTTGGTTCCATTTAGGGTCTCCATGACTTCCTACTTTCGACTGCTGTTGTTGACGAGTGCCCTCGGGTTGATTCCAACTCACAGTGACCCCATGTGACAGAGTAGAACTGCCTCACAGTGTTTTCTTGACTTTAATTGTTATGGAAGCCGATCACCAGGTCTTTCTCCTGCAGAAACGCTGGATGGGTTCAAACTGACAACTTTTCAGTTAGCAGCCGAACACTTAACCATTGTGCCACCAGGGCTCCTTCTTTTGTAGAAACAGTATTAACTTTGGTCACCCACTTTCATTATAAAACTGATCAGTGTATTCACTTTGTTAAAGAGAATTTTCCAAAACTTTAGAAATAAGACAGAAATGTAACTGTGTTTCTTTAATGTCATACTGGAGAATTATCTAACAAATCTGCCTGAGGCTGAGGGTCATCTGACTCCCTCTGGAAACTTTGTTTTATTTAGAATTCACACTTGATTAGGGCCCAGGTATTTTACAACTGGAGCCCTGGTGGCGCAGTGGTTAAGAGCAATGGCTGCTAACAGAAAGGTTGGCAGTTTGAATCCACCAGCCACTCCTTGGAAACCCTATGGGGCAGTTCTACTCTGTCCTACAGGGTCGCTATGAGTCAGAATTGACACGATGGTGATGGGTTTTTGTTTATTTTATGACTAAAAGTTATAAGTTAACTTTTTGGAAAACTGATAAGGTGTGATAATGTTCTTTTCTGCCCATTTGCAAAGGAAACTCAAAAGGTTACATTTTCGTTGATCCCTAGGATTAACTGGTTTTGTAATTTCCTAATCGTATTTCAGCATTCCTTCTTTCTATGGCTGTATGCAACCGCTGGGCCTCTCATCCTTTTGGAGCTAGGTTTGCCATCTTGTTGGTTCCCTCATTAATGAGTTAAATAAAACGTTGACAGGTGCTCACTACTTATTGGTGAGAATTACGTTTCTTCTAATAATTTGAGAACTATGCTTTAATAACCTTAAGGCTTTTAGGAAAAAGAAGAAGAAACAAGAGAAGTGGAAATATAAGCAGAGAAAGAAGCCAGAGAAGGACAAGGATGGGGGACCAAACAGACGAGGAATTAGGCATTTATCTATTAGATTATTCTGGATGGTGCGCTTATCCCAGTTGTAGTGATCAAACAATATAAACATTTTTAAATCTTTTAATGAATAAAGTGAAATTCTCTTTTTAAAAACGTATAATCCACAGTTGGAGAATATAGTTAGACACGGAGAAAATAGACTTCCTTGACTCAAGTAATATTTGATATAAAATTTTATGGAAAGGAGGCTTTTGTCCTGTATTCAAGCTAATTATTAATATACCAAAAAGGTTTTGTTGAATACTTCCCGTCATAAATTTCAGTGAGTGTTATCTGTTTATGCATGTTTGTACATGCATGTATACCTTTTTCTAAAAATTTAAGATGTTGACACCACACATAAAGTCTTTATGGGTAAGGAGAAAAGTTCTCAAATGATGTTTAAAATTGCATTGCCTGTCAAATTAAAAGGAAAAAAAAAAACACACCAAATGTTGGAGCTTAAAGACAGGAATGCTTTGATATTTAACCTAGAGAACTTTGGTTAAATTCTTTCTACACTAAATATGAATGATACCATACCTTCCTGAAATTAGAAATGGGGTGGGGGGGGGAGGAAGAAACACACATGTATGTATTTCCTCATTGAGGATGTCTTATATAAAAAGAAAGGTCTGCATATAAAAAACAGTCCAGAGACATCTTTGAAGGTTCTCTTTCAAAGCAGATCCACTTTCCTGTGTGTCTGGGGATTTCTGTTATTAATTGAAGTTAATTTTCTAGGATATCAGTTTGCCGTGCACGTGGGAAAGATTGATAGCCTCTTCTACTCTCAAGAGTGTTGAAAATGACACTGTTCCATCACCGGGTGCCTTCACTTTTATCATCACAAATCAAATTATAAACATCGGGGCAACCTTGCTGGAATCTGGCTTCGGGAGATTTCCATAAGATTAATTAGGCGGCCAAAGCAAAGATGGTAAAATAGAAAGGGGGGGGGGGAGGCGGAGGGAGGCGGGAGAGTGGAACCATTCATTGCTCACGGAATGGGAAGTCAGTTCAACAATGGGTAATTAGCATGGGCCACGGATTCTCAAAGGCACTGAGGACACTGGACTCTTCCTCGCACTATGATGTTTAGTGCCGTATTGTGGACCCCTCATTTAATTAGTGCACTTTGATACCCACAGGAGTGTGAGGCTCCAGGGCATGCTAAACACAGACTGACACCAGCGAGTTTCTGCCTCCTTCCGCTCTAATTAGAGACACAATGAGCTGCAAAGACAATGTTTTACTCCAAGATTTCTTCGGCAGATACCTCTGGCAGGAAACAATCGTTTGTGTCTATATTGGTATTCAGATTAAATTGTTAGCATGCAGAAGATGAGCTAAGGGCACATATCTATTAAAAATGCTTAGCAGGGTTCAAAAATGATGGAAGCAATTTGTGGGGGAAAAAAAAAAAACCCAGGTATTTTCCCTTTTGGAAACTATTTCTTCTGCTCTTGTCTAATTAGAAACCAACTTTAACTTGCAATGCACGTTGCAGTCTAAAGCAAATATTGGTGATTTCTTGGAACAGCCATAAGTTTCGGTCTTAAACAAATGATTCTAAAATTAACTAAAAGGGAGAGGGAGAGGGAAACCCTTCTCCTCCTCTGAATTCAACTGTTTTGAAATAACTAGCCAGTACTGGGGAAAAGACAGAGGTCATTTTTACAGGAAGATTGCTAATCTGTCTAGAGCTCTTTAAAGAAAGCCCTGAAACATTTGCAGTGCCAAGTTAAAAAAAAAAATTTATAATGTTGGTTTTGATGGACAGTTCCACGCTGATTGGAAGATATAAATATCCCAAGGGAGATTGTATATTGAAAATTAATCTCAGCATCCACAAAATACTAGTATGTGTTGCTTTAACTATACGCTGTAAATCCTGTGCCTCTAAAATTTAAACACAGGACTAATGTTTTTCTCTGGTACTGTTGTCTATGTGTTTCTGTAACACACAATCAGCTTGTGAAATAAAACGTCTCAAAGCAGTGGCAATCAAAATGAATCAGTGTTATCACCTCCTTATGCAACTATTTGTCTACTCAGCTACCTACCTGACGGAGAAAAGAGAACCCAAAAACTGGCCCCCTTCCCCAAGCTGAAAAAAAAAACCATTCTGAGACTGTCTCCACAAAACAAATAATGCCCTAACTTTCAGCGCCATTTGATAAAATTTTTCCCTACACGCCTTGTCATTCCTTATGAAATGAAAGGAAAGGCATTGTTTGCATAGGAAAAATGGCTTGTCCTACTGCTTAAGGTTTCCTTGATATCGTCCAACCACGTTTTTCTCCAGCCCCTTCCTGAATTTACATTTATGCAAAGCTCGGTGCAGTGATTGTTAACTAGGTTTCACTTCCAGTGCCAAACCCAATAGATTGTGAAGATCTCCTGGGAGAGCAGTTTTAAGGAAGATTGTTAATTCAGTGGGACAGGACGCCATGATTATTTGCAATGCCTTTCATTGGCTGCCTTGGGTTGCAGTGAGAATGGGGGAACAACGGGAGTGGTGATAACAGCTCCGTGATTTTGTCAACTCTGTCCTGGATTGATGGGCTAGATATTTAAGTCTAGTTTACCTTTTTGTGCCAGTTACAGGTTTCTCTTTAACAGCTTAGAGAAGCTGTGTCCAAATGGAGGAATCTAGTGGAATCTCTTCAATCTTTTTACCTATTTCTACCTCTCTAGATGTGTTCTTTATGGCATTTTAGACTCTGTTCCTTAAAACTATAATCTTCCTAGTGAATCTTGGCAGACTGTAACCTGTGCTTGATTTCCTTTACCCCGTAAGGAGTCCCTGGGCTAAGAAGCTAGGCTGCAACTGAAAGGTGGGAGGTTTGAGTCAACCCAGAGGTAGCAATCTTCTTCTGAAAAATCAGTCATTGAAAACCCTGTGGAACACAGTTCTATGCTGATACTCATGGGGTCACCATGAGTCTGAATCGACTCACCTGCAACTGGTAAACGTTGAAGTGAATAGTGGATAGGAACCATGTCTGAATCTCAAAGTAAAACAGGAAGCATCCTGGCCAACAAAATTTGATAGTGGTCCTGATTAGTTATTGATAAACTTCTGTATCTGGAAATGTCCCCTTATGACTGAATAGTTCAAAAAGTTCTGGACTAGTCATTAATAAACCATTGCCCTGTTCTGTGTACTCTGGGGTTTTGTTGATATTTGGCTAATGATAAAAGTGTCCTGTCTGAGAGTGTGGAAAGGACTATATCTACGAAAGGGAATATTTAAAATGCACAATTAAGCCTAAGTTAGAGAAAATTCATTTTTCTTGTCCATTTGAACTGAAAAGATATTTTCTAAGCACTCAGTGGTTATGCTTATATTAACCACTTTATATTTTATACCAGGAGCCTCTGTGCCTATACCTTTCGGGAGAGAGTTGGCAGTAACACGTACTATAAAACGTCTAGTAGTAATACTTTAGTTAGCATGACTTGAAAGCAGAATCCCCTGTCCCAAAGGTAACCTATTCCCCACCTAAGTCACTGAAGTAACTGCTAAATAATTAGCTAGCAATACCTTAGATATTAATGTTTAAAATCATCCAGCATTTGAAATCCTGAATATAGCCTCAATATACATTCCTAAATAAAGATTCTTGTTTCCAGCTAAGAAGGCAGTGGGCTCTTTACAAATATAACAGGAGAGACAATGTGCTCAAGGAGAAACAATCAGTCCCATTATGAATAGTTTACAAATGGTTAATATGCCTTCCCATTTTCTGCATGTCCTATTGAAAATCATCTCATCTATTATTAAGACATGCACTAGATTATAGTTGCGTATGGGCAATACTTGATTTGTCTTTTAAAGCAATGAATAAGGAAAAATTCCTTGAATATGCAACATCCATAGAAAAGTTGAACTTCTTTGGTCACAAAGGTGGGCGGTGTTCCCAAATCACCTATTTGCAGAGTAGAATTACGATACATCATTGATTTGTATTTAGACATCCCTGAAGACAGAAGAATGTTAAATGCCATGTAGCTTTTGGTGAAATGTGACAGCAAGGAACACCACACTCTGACGTTATTTTAGATTACAAGCTATGCCAAAAGCCATTTAACAGCACTATCAGAAAGAAGTGAAGGGATCCCAGTGAAAGGTTTCTCTGCTCATCACACCTGCTTTTTAGAGTTTCCCTTATTTCTATTAGCCTATTTTATTCCTGTTCTTCTCTATCTTCCCTTTCATTTAGAAATTCATTTCATTCCCTCCTGTATTCAATGATGTGCCTTGCTTCAGGGGCCCTTTATAGTAATTTATTCCATATGCTTATTATCCTTTGTGCAAAAGACTTTTTGCCTCGTCCTTTTTTTCCTTGTTCCCAGCTTTCTAGTTTTCAGATCATATCTACTCACTTCTCTGGTCTGGAAGCATAAGGAGTTTGCTTGGATCAATTTTATCAATTCACCTTATATTTTTGAAACTTCAGTTGGGTTACATGAAGTCTTTTCTTTTCCACTGAGAATTTGCTCAACTTTCCCCATCTTTTCCCATAACTTAATCATTGAGATCTGGTATCATTCATATAATTGTTCCACACTGTTCCCCTGAAGAGCAATTAAACCTTGCAAAGGTTTAGTGACCAGCACTGTTTAAATTATATAAGGCAACTTCTATAAAAGTTTTATCAATAGCAATATTACAATGCGTTTGATTGATAACAAAAATTGCTTGTTCGAAATTACATTTACCATTACTAAAAACAACATAGAACAAAAATCTGTATTACATACTTCAATAGATCTCTATTACCTACCATTTGACAATTAGAGGAGATATGTGTGTGTGTGCATGCATGCACATGCCTGTCTACTAAACAATCTAATTAAGTCAAGTAAAGACACACCTTTTCTTTGCAAAAGTACACCAACACCCAGATTTCCACTGGGTTCATGCTCACATAGTTTACAGGGCTAACTTAATAAAATCATACTAAATTGCCCCCCCCCACCCCGCAGTAAGACTTATTCAAGCTTTCCCTACCCCATTTGGTGGTAGTGATACATTTTAAATACATAGGTATTATACCCTTTCTGCACAAAAGCTCCTGCCTATACTTACAAGGCTCTTTTTATTCAAATGGTAAAAAAGTGGAATATTTATACACAGGGCTGCCAAGTAAATAAGAATATACACTCCAAAAGTTACAGTTCAGTTAAG
>NW_004444187.1:2598416-2600086 GCF_000243295.1 Trichechus manatus latirostris
GTTCTACTCTGTCCTATAGGGTTGCTCTGAGTTGGAATCGACTGGATGGTAATGGGTTTGATTTTTGATTTTTGCTTCCTGGAAGATCCTTGTTGGAGCAGTTGCCATTTTGTAATGTGGGACCAAGAAATGCAAATGATCTGCAAAGAGCACGCTAATTTAATTTGCTCGTATCTCTTATGTTTCACGCAATTCTGACCAGTAAACTTCAGATAAATACATTCAAATACATGAAGCATCATAAACCAGTGGAACAGATTATATCTGATTGTTTAGTTCCAGGTTGCTATCCCTATAAGTAAACTACTTTTTTTTTTCCTTCAAAAACTGATTTTTGAAAAGCCACCTATCTTGCTAAACTATTGCCTGTTTATTTTTTATTAAAAGTTATACAGAGTTTCTATCTTCTTAGATACTAGGTGATAGTTTAAAGTTACCCAACAAGAACAGGCTATGGTGGATTTTCCTGGATCCTTGGAAGATTAAAATAAGAATTTTTCCAACTGTGTTTTATTTCAAATATCAAACAAGGGTAAATAAAACAGAAAGGAATCTAGACAAACTGTATATGGAATACAATTATATGACAAAGGATATTAACAAAATTTTGGAAGCAACCTACTTTGTTTTTAAATGTTAAAAAAAATCTATTCTTAAAGAAAAAGAACAACAACAATACTATAAGTTCTGTAAAGGAGAAAGCAGCCCTTATGTTTTACATATGAACTAATTTCCACAGCCTTATAAAATTATGCACTAGGGTCAACATTCCCACATGCCATTTATTTCAGTTTTATATTTAAAAACTCACTTACATCAGAACTAAGAAAAGACCAATTATTGCCTACTTCATATTACCTTTAAAATTCCTCAATACGTCTTTACCTTTTCCCTTTTGCATTGTATGTCCCCTTGTTACAATTTATGAATTCCATTTAATATATGATGCAAGAAATGCACATACTGTCAAAAATCACTGAGTTTATAACTTTTTCTCTCTCCAATTTTCTATTTGAAATAAGTGAATCAAAGACCGTTTTTTCACCCTATTGTTTTTACTCTAAAAGCCGCTCAGCTCTTAATAGAAAGGAATAATAAGTACTAGTTATAAAATAATCTGTCAATCAATCAGGCACTTACACTTTGGGCAGACCACTCATAGAGCTTTAGAAAAGATTTTAAAAAAACACAAATAAAAGAAAATCACAATTAAATTAAATGCAGATTGGAAAATTCCGTTTTATATTGATTTTATTACTAGAATTTGGAAAGAAGCCTGGTGACTGTATTAAGCTGATGTTGAAATGGATGCATTGAAGTAGGTGAATAGTGTAGGTGAATAGTACCTTGGCCAGTCTGATTGTGGAAAAATTCTCCCCTGAGTCCTCCATTCAAGCACCGGGGAGAGGAGAGCATCCCCTTCTCCATGTTTGATCCCCATTGGTTTCTTGGTTAGTTTTGGAGATTTTACTATATTATCTACAGTGAAAAATACAAATGAGGGAGTCAAATTCCCAGAAATAAAATAGAAAATGATACATCACATGCCTTTATTTATGACGTTAATTTGCAAATAATGACAACTTAAGTGAAGATTTGAGGTCATCTGACCTGTATTATACTTGTTGTTGTTTTGTAGGTGCCATTGAGTTGATTATTTCTCAGTTCCA
>NW_004444187.1:2601531-2602810 GCF_000243295.1 Trichechus manatus latirostris
TGAATTGATCTTTGCAGTTTGGTGTCAGAGAAGTGGAATAGATTGTATAGATTGTGTGATTTGAGAAATGGAAATTGATTTGCTCTTCCACACAAATACTATCATAGGCTACTGGGTTAGAAAAAAAAATCCAGAGCGACTTTTCTCTTTTTCTTTTTAAAAGTGTACATTTTTGTGTTCCATTGGCCTGTTGAGCTGTTTAATTGGATAAAACCTCCAGAGGGAGACTATTCTGCTGAGCTCCCATGCCTGTGAGGGAGGGGGGCAATAATCAAATAAGATCTACAACTTACAGTAAAATTCTGGCACGACAAGCCAGAATAACCATTGCTTTCTATTATTTATTTTTAAAAATATACATTGAGAAATAATACATACTACAAACAGAGAATCAGGGGTGTTAGAAATGGAGAAATTTGAGTTTCATGACATCTTTGTAGCAAACTGTGTTCAGAATATAATGTGAGAAAAGTTGATAGCTACCAAGCCATAAGAGCCTAGTGAATGCTATATGGGAAAGAGAGATGGTTTTCTCTAACAATTGCAGAAATAAAAATTCCTTAGGGCCACTTTTTACTTATTCAAGAGTAAATAAAAAAGAAATTATAATAGCAAGAATAACAATTCCTAATAACATGCCTTAGCATTCACAAATGCCTTAGTGTTCACAAAATGATTTTGCACAAACTATCTTATTTGATCTTTACAACTTCATGGATGGTTGGCATTATTATTATTCTATTTTCAGATGAGAACACTGGAAACCAGATAACAGAAATATTTCATAGAATGTTATACCCTTAATAAGTGACAGATCCAGAATTGAAACACCTGATATTTGACTCCAACACCTAGGACAGTTTTACTAAATATTGGTTGTTGTTGTTATTAGGTGCCATTGAGTAGGTTCCAACTCGTAACAACCCTATGTACAACAGAACAAAACACTGCCCCATCTTGCGTCATCCTCACAATCGTTGTTATGTTTGAGCTCATTGCTGCAGCCACTGTGTCAGTCCATCTCCTTGAGGGTCTTCCTCTTTTTCACTGCCCTTCTACTTTACCAAGCATGACATACTTCCCCAGAGACTGGTCCCTCCTGATAATATGCCCAAAGTACGTGAGACAAAGTCTCACTATCCTCCCTTCTAAGGAGCATTCTGGCTATATTTCTTCTGAGACAGATTTGTTCATTCTTCTGGCAGTCCATGGTATATTCAATATTCTTTGCCAGCATCATAATTCACATGCATCATTTCTTCTTTGGTCTTCCTTATTC
>NW_004444187.1:2603642-2604853 GCF_000243295.1 Trichechus manatus latirostris
CTCATTTTTTAAAACTAACAATTTTTAAATTGTTAGTATTTTATTATTTAGGCTATATTATTAGCTGGACATAACATATTTGGACTATATTATCGTTCTGGACATAACAAACTTTATTCTCGGTGAGCTAGGTTGCAGAAGACATCTGAACATAAATCATGACTGTGAAATAGAGTAAGGGATAATTTTTCAGTGTGGTGGAGAGTATGACCTTACACTGCCTCCTTTCTGGAACTTACAGGATCAACCTCTCTGACCTACTGATCTGTATCTTTGAAGAAATCAGCCACACCCTGGGCTGCAAGGTCCAACTGTATCTTAAGTGGAAAAACAAAACATTTGGGAACGTAGAGGAAGGAATGAGTGCAGGACTCTATTCTTTCATCCTTTCCCTCTTGTTTACTTTTTGCTTATCTCCCTCATCTCCCTTGAAGAAGGAGATGCTTATCTGGTTGGTTGGCTCTTAAAACAATGAAGGGGCCACTTTGCTAGATGGAATCGGAGTACAGCAGGAGGCCATGCATGTGGGTGTGGTTCTCTGACGTCTCCACTTTGCACTCCCTTGCACTCACTGGAAAAAGTAGCTCATGGACCCAACGCCTGACCCTTTTGAGCATATCTGACCAGGGCTCCCTATTCTGATCCCTCCATCTGTATGGACAGAGGAGAAAAGGACCAAGAAAGACAAGCATCATAATTTTTCATATTCTCAAGTAAACATCACAAATATAAGCATTTGTTGAAAAGATCTCCAAGTTTAAAAGAAAAAACAAACAAACAAACAAACAAAACACCTCCCTTGGCTACATGTTCCCCTCCAGCATCTGTAATCCTGTAATCCCTCTCCCTCTTCCCTTTCCAGACACAATTCTGAAGTCTCCACTTTCTTGCCTCAAATTCATTCTCCTCCTACTGCAATCTGGTTTACTCCTCAAGTAGCTCACCAATACTGCCCTCTTTAAGATCACCCTTGAATTCCATAAAACCACATCCAATAGACAGTTTTTTCTTTCCTTGTTTTTCACATTAAACTTCACAAGCTTGTCTTTTCCTTCTCTAATCCATTCTCAAATCTAGTTTGCTAGTTCCATTTAATTTTGAGATTGTTGTAACTTCCTGGTGGATTGCTTTTTATTATTATGTAGTGACACTGTATGTCTCCTTTTTCCTTAAATTCTACTTTGTCTGGTATTAAAATTAGGAAACCAGTT
>NW_004444187.1:2605480-2607847 GCF_000243295.1 Trichechus manatus latirostris
AGGCATGAAGCTTTATATAAGCAAAGTTCCAGCACCTGTATCATTAGCAGCCGTCAATCTACAATATCCTCTGGTTTCATGAAGTCACACTATTGCACGTGAGAAATTTTAATCCCAGTTTCCCTACATACACTGAATCCAAGTTGACTCTGCTTTCTCTGTGTCCTGAGCAAAACAGGCTCATTGCTTCTACCTACTCTTTACTTTCTGTGTGGTCCACAGATTACCTTATTTTTTGCCGGATTGGGTCTTTCTTTTTTTATACTTTAAAAATTAACACGGTGTGGTTAGAACCATGGAGTTAATGGAAAACACAAATTTACAGGGCTGGAAAGCTGAACTGTTTTCTATATTGCTACTTCTTATTTTTGTAAAAAGCAGTTCTGAGTTTATTTCTCACTTTCTTGAAATAATTTATTGACTCTTCACAGTATTAATCTAATAAGAGGGTAAAGTCTCTAGTTCAGAAATCTGAGACTAAAGGACTTTTAATTTTAAAAAGTGTTATTTGAATCCTTGGTGATAATAAATTTCCATAGTGAGATCCCAAATTACAGCTCTTTAGATGAACTCTTCTTGTTGAAAAAAGACTCATGTCAAATTCAACCAGAATTAACCCATTTTAATATGTTCTCATGAGAATTAACTTGACAAATTATATCTTCCTGAGTAGATTTTCATATGGAAAGAGAGCCTAGGTAGCAATTTATGGCCCCAGGATAAAAATAAAATCTGTCTTAAGTAGCTTTGATAAGAATGCAGAAAGTTGATGCATCCATTATATACAAACTTACCAATTTGAAATGTCTTTATAAATTTTTAGATGAGATATAAAAGTGTTCTTTGCAAGACATCTTAATACATTTGAAGAAGTTGAGTTGTATCAGTTTTCTATTGCTATCATAACAAATTATCAGCAATTTAGTGTCTTAAACACTACAAATTTATTTTTTTTACAGTATGGACATCAGAAGTCTGAAATAGGTTTCACTGGACTAAAATCAAGGTATTGGAAGGGTTGCACTCCTTCTGGAAAGTCTAATGGAAAATCTGTTTCCTTGTCTTTTTTTCAGCTTCTCGAGGTAGCTCACAATTTTGGCTCCTGGCCCCTTCCTCTATCTCAAAACAAGCAGTATAATTATGTTCAAATCTCTCTCTGACTCTGACCCCTTCTGCTCCTCTTCTAGCTTTCCAGGACCTCAATCATTATATTGAGTCCACCTAGTTAATCCAAACTCATCTCCCTATTTTAAGATCAGCTGATTAGCAACCTTAATTACATCTGTCATCTTAATTCCTCTTTGCCATATAATCTACATATTCACAGGTTCCATGAATTAGATTGTGGACATCTTTGGATCCATTATTTTGCCTACCACAGGACTAGTTAATAAATGTGCAAACTTTATTATGAAAAATTTTCAATAAATACTAAACACTTTTCCCCCAGTATTTTTATCTGATTTGAAGGTATTACATCATAAAAAGTGCTTCTGAGATTAGAAATCCTGATACCTTCATATTGGAGATATGAGGTAAGAGTCATAACATTTGTAGATTAGACATTATATTTGATTATATTTCATTTGGTATGTTTTACCTGAAATGGTTGGAACTGATTAAATTGTAAAATAGGCTTTTATAATATTCAGAAAATATTTTCATTCATACCAGAGTGTAATTAATATTTATACTCTGTCTTTTTTCTGAATTATAATTTTATATTAGGTAAAAATTAATATTTCAATATTTCCTGTTTTGCTTGCTGCACTCATATTCTCTGAAAATGTAAAGGGAATTTGTATTAAATATTAAATATTTCATCAATCTTAAAAACAAAACCCACTATTTTCAAACATCTGTTTTCCAAAGCCATAAGGCCTACATTTCTCACAAAGAATTTATATTTAAGCAGACTTTTAATAGATATCTATTTTTCCACTACAGTAGACTTTTTGTTTAAAGCTAACACAATGACCTTAAAAATGTCTGACATTATTAGATAATGGGAATTTTCTAAATTTTTCTTATTTTCCTAAATCTAGATATCTTACTTCCTTGGAAAGGAAAAAAAACTAGTAGAATTCATAAACTTTAGAAAAGCTCAAGATAAAAAGAGAGAAGCACCAGTAACATAAGTAGTATGAATAAATAAATTCAGAAACATAGGGTGGTAAAAAGATAATAGAAACATCTTTTTGACAAGAAATTTGAAAATGTAAATGAAATGGACAAATTCATATACAAATATAACTCACCAGAACAAACTTAGTTATCTAGTGCTGCCATAACAGAAATACCACAAGTGGATGGTTTGAACGAAGAGAAGTTTATTTCCTCACAGTCAAAGTAGGCTAAAAGTCCAAA
>NW_004444187.1:2608858-2609891 GCF_000243295.1 Trichechus manatus latirostris
GTTAAACCCTCTTTGTAATGTTCTGATATTGCAGAATGACCTTTCTTATCAGTGGGGAAAAGATAAGTTTTCAATAAATGTTTCTGTGGCAATTGGTTTATTCATTTGGAAGAAAATAAAATTTGACCCTTACCTCACCCAACATATGCAAATAAATGCCAAGTGAATTAAATACTTAAATATAAGTGGCAAATCTATAAAAATATGGCAATAGGGGAAAAATCACTGATGAACTTGAGAGAGGGAAGCATTGCTTAAACAAGATATAAAAAGCATAAGCCATAAAAGAAAACTATATAAAACCACATTAAAATTCTGTACTTATGTTCACTGGAATACCCCATGAAAAGAGCACAAAATCAAGCTACAACTAGGGAGAAGATATTTCTAATCTATGTCACTGACAAATGATTTATTTCCAGAATATATAAAGAACCCCTATAAATTAATAAGAAAAAGACACAATTCAATGGAAAAATGGGCAATAGACTACAATAGTCATTTCACAGAAGAAATCCCAATAACTGACTAAGAAAATTGACAAGGCTCTTAGATAAAACTTGTATTTAATGGAAGCACTATACTTAATGTGCCAATAATGCAGAATAATCTCTAATATTCAGAAAAGGCAAAGATGTCCGCTATCAGTGCTTCTACTCAAAATAATCAAGAGATATGGGTACCCGAAAAAGCCAAAAATTAAGCAAGTCTCCAAAATGTAATAAAGAGGAAGAGACAAAACCCAAATAAATTTTAAAAAAAAGATAAAACAGGGAATATAACCACAGACATGTATTCAAACTCATTTTTAAAATATGGAAAAAAGTAAATTTTCAGAAAATATTAATGAATGCTACGGAACCAAGATGAATTAGAAAATCAGACTAGACAAATAGAATCTAAGATAGATTTTTTTTCAAAAATATAATGTTATCTATTCCTTTAAAAAATATTTTTTCCAATAATTTGAGTTTCTCAAACTTGAATTATTTAGTATTCCTTTATTTCCCAGTGGGCTGGAAACATTCTCCCA
>NW_004444187.1:2616968-2621391 GCF_000243295.1 Trichechus manatus latirostris
TTAGACTACTCACATAGAATGCTGGCTGAATGAAAGCAGCAAGATCCAAGAATGTGTATAAAATATAATCCCACTTTGGTTTTGTATATTTATATGTGGGGAGAAAAAAGCATGGAAGGAAATCCATCAAAATATTAACAGTATTATTTTAAAAATCTTCCTTCTATATTTCCGTATGTTCAAAATTATCTACAATAATCAGGCATTACTTTTATAATAAAAAGGAAATAAGTATTATTTAAAATTAGATCTCATTATCTAAAATTGAATTCTTTAGCTCTCTTCCAGAATGCTCTTCACTTCCTGACATTTCTATCATGACTAATAGAATCATCGTTTCTCAGCTTAAGCAGACTTAGATTCTGGAGACTTTCATTTCTTCCTGTCCAGTATGTCACTTACAAGGGGACACCTCAAGTACTATGGCAAAATGCCTGGGTATATAATCTTCCTGTGGGGGTGGGGGTGGGGATGATAGCTGGAAACAATACTACAGTTGATTATAGGTGCTCTGATTGGCCAGGCTTGAATCACATGCCTTCACCCTGAAGCAACTGTACAGCTTAACTTGAACCACATGCACAGACAATGGGGGAGAGCTGGCAACCCAAAGGAAATTTGGGGTGCTATTAGCAGAAGGGTGATAAATGCTAGAAAGTTAAAAAAAAAAAAAAGTTCACTATGATGCTAGTGTTTATTGTTTTGGGGATGTACATGCCAAATATTCTCAGAAACATATCACTTGTCTGGCCCTACTCATTTGGGTCTGAGACCTGCTTATAGTTGATTTAGACGCTGTGTTTCATTAAGGCAAGGATTATGCCATTTATACCCTTACAAAGATAGTACTTCGCAATGCCACTGAATTGCCTTTATTTGTTAGTTAAATCATGTTCTCTTTCATGTGTTATTTATTTTTTTGTCTTCTTAAAAAGTTACTGAAACATCAGATGTTCCAAAGCCTCTACACTTGTTTTCTCATCTTACCCAATCACTGAGCTCAGAATTCAAAGATACTGTTAACTTGTAGTTTTCACTTTATAATCAAAAAACATTTGCTACATTTAAAAAAAGAGGTTATAAATATGTTCAAGCCTCTCCCATTAAAAAAAAAAGAAACAACTATCTCTTCTGTATCAACTTTTATTAAGTAACGAGTAATAGAAACCTCTATGGGAATACTTTCCCTTAAGAACTTAATAAGCTTTCAGTCTATCTTCCTGTGGTCAATTCCATGTGCTAATAACTACATTCAAAAATTTTGCTTTGAAAAATGCTTCTCAACTTTAATGTGCTTACAAATCACCTGGGACGCTTGTTAAAATGCAGATTCTTATTAAGGAAATCTAGGTGGAGCTTGAGATTCTGCAATTCTAATACACTCCAAGATCATGTTGGGGTAGCAGCAAGGAGAGAATTCTAGGCACTTCGATTTCTAGATGTTCTGCTCAGCTCTCTAGTTTTCAGTTTTAATGGCCAATCTACTCTAGATTTGGGTGGGAAGAATCACCCACAATCCTACATCTGTCCTAGCTTAGTTCTTTGGGTTTTTTTGAGAGCATTCAATGAGAAGCCTCTATTTTATTAGTTTTACATGCTAATTGTCTTTCATTTCCCTGCCTCTGCAAGGATCACAAACTTGTAGACTGTAAAGACCTTGTTACCCTAGACTGTAAAGACCTTGTTACCCTTTGTCCTACCTTCTTCACTTTACCATTTCCACATTTTGGAATCAGTTATCTTGCAAACAAGAAAGAAGTCCAGATGCAAAACATTCCAAGGGTGGTTAACTCAGAGAGTGAACAACATTATCATTATCTTTCCAACTTCCCACTATACCATTTGTATTGTTAGGCTAACGTCCTTCATTTTTTTCAAAATATTTGCTTGACATTCAGGTGTCACCTGCACATAACAATATACAGAGGCAAAAAAAGGTCTGTTCTTTTGCAGACAACATGTTAGGAGAAGGAATCATTTCTAAGCATAATGCCCTTATGTCTCAGTTAAAATTTTATTATCTCTTCTGGCAAGGAAAATACAATGCCATGACTGGCTTAGAATATTCTAGTGTTCTAATATTTTATTTGTAATATTCATTCCTGATAAATGAGTAAAGGTAGTCCTTCTTCTTCTGATACAAATGAACACCATTTTGCAGAAGACAATCAACGATCTGTTAGTAAGAAAGACAGAAGGAAAGGGGTGGCTGCTGCACTGCAGCCCCACCCAGAAGAGGCCTTGCAAGATATATGAAGAGAAATCCTCCTAGTATGTCCCTCTAGTTTTCCACTGCTTGTGGAAGAAGAGATAACTTGAGGTACAGATATACACTGGCCATATCGATAGTGGCTAACAAATTAACTGACTTGTCAGGGACTTAGAAAGAGAAAAAAAATTAAAAATGGAAAATTGAAAAAGGGGAGAGATATAGGAAATGATAACTCTGGACAGGCACAAAGCATGGCTGTATTTGTAATTCATGTAAATGCTCAACAGAGGTAATCCACTGAAGAAGAAGTTTGCAACAATTAGTTAGATAAAATGACATATCCAGTGGATAATGGTGCTTTCCTTGGATGTCTAGTGCCTACACAGTGTATCATGTATAGAGTGACTATGAAATCAGGGATAGAGGCTATGCATGGGCTTTCTGCCAAGGCTGATTTGGCTATCACCACTGCTGAGTGTCCAACCTGCCAACAGATTGAAAATATTAGCAAATTGAAAATATTAGACCCTCCCATCACAGAGAGGGCAGCCCATTGTCTTCACAAGTATACATACATATTCTGGGCAAGGATTTGTCTTCACTGTCTGTAATGCTTCCATAAGCAGAGCCATTCATGGTCTTGTAGAATAATTTATCCACTGTCATGGTTTTCCACATATATCTCCTTTGACTAGGGCTACATTTTATGGCAAAGAAAATGTGGCAGCGGGCCCACACCTGCAGAATTCACTGCCTCATCATCCAGAAGCAGCTGGCTTGACAGAACAGTGAAACGACTGGTGGATTGGAACCTCCCACCTTTCGGTTAAGCATCTGAGCGTGTTAACTGTTTGCACTGCCTAGGTGCTCCTTCCATGCTATATGGTCAATCATATTTACTCCTGTCTACCAATCTACGGTATCTTCATCCTAAAATACTGGACCCTCTGAAGTTCCCAAGACACTGTGCTGTTGCATGACTTTGTTTTCTTTCTCATATTGTTCTCTCTGAATCCAATGGCTCCTAGCCCCAACTCATCCTGTTGTTCACTTTCATCCAATTTATTCTTCAAAATTTCTACAAAGGTGAGGTCTGTAACTTTCATATTCATTTCCTCTCTTCTATACATCGTGGATGAGAGCTAACAGGTGCTCAGTAGACGCTTCCTGAATTCAATGAAATTGAATAATTATACCTTACAAACATTTTTTTTCCCATACAGTTTTTGCTGAGTTTGTCCCAATAGTCTTTCTACATCAGCAGGGTAAATATTGTTGTTCTCATGTTGCAGAGAAGTGAGCTGAGATTCAGAGAAATTTAAGTAGTTTGCTGAATGCAACATGATTAATGACAGAGGTGGTAGTAAAATTCATGTCTTCTGATCTTTACTTCCCAGTTCATGGTAGAGATTTTTGGGCATTATGTTCATGGTGTCATGGAATTCCATAGCCTTCTAGAGTCCTCACTGCAAAAGATGCCATTTTTTTTTTTGGTTCTGTTCTAATTTGGGGTCTTTTTATCCATTCTAGCAATAGGCAGAAGGTCCATTTCTGTAGGGAAATCTGTGACTGGAGGAAGAGGAAATGTCTTTTCCCCTTTGAACTCAGAGTCTCCTCCAGATACATGAGGCAAGAATCAGGGTTGTGGAGGCAGGGCCAAGATGGTGGAGTAGTCAGACACTTCTGGTGGACCCTCTTAAAACAAAGACCCCAAAAAAAGAAGTGATTCGATTATATATGGCAATCTGGGAGCCCTGAATATCAAAGGCAGAGTTGAGAAACTGGACTGAGTGGCAGGGGGAGGGAGAGATGGTTAAGAAACAGAGAGGAATTCCCAGACCTGACCTGATGAGAGCCTGTGCCCTTCAGGCCTGATCTGCTCAGGGGTGAACAATGAGGCATGCAACCAGCCATGCTCAGGAGGTGCATTTTCCACACTGGGAGAGACCCAGCACCAGAGACTCTACACAGCCACCCAGAATCAGTGAGAAGCAGCCCTCCGTGAAAGATAAGTACTTGCGTACAGTTTATCGCGTGGCTCGAAAACAGTCCCCTTAGGGAAAAACCTCTCCCGTTTATGTCACTGCTCCCTGCTCGGCACCGGGTCTTGGACTGACTTCAGCAATTGCTGAGTCCCCTGGTCCAGAAGTAGGATCCATCACACACCCGGAGCCATTCTCCCTGCCTTGGAGAGTGAACAAATTAACAAAC
>NW_004444187.1:2638824-2648223 GCF_000243295.1 Trichechus manatus latirostris
GTGAGGAGTGTGCCTCTTAGCTCAAGTAGATACAAGAGACTAAACTGGCCTCTTCTGTCCGGAGGTGAGATGGGAAGGCAGAGAGGGTTAGGAGCCGGTTGAATGGACATGGAGAATCAGGTGTGGAAAGGAGGAGTGTGCTGTCACAGTATGGGGAGAGCAATTAGGGTCACATAACAGTGTATGTATAAATTTTGTATGGGGGAAAAAAAAAGAATCAGGGTTGTTTTGTTAGAAGGATTTTTTTTTTAATAATAAAAACACTATATTACATTTGCAATTTTATCCCCCTTCACAGTATTAAGCACAATTTCTAAAAAAACTTAAAACATGCCATTTTTATTAATGGCCCATTTAAAACCACCAAACATTTTGATGTCAATTACTAAAACAAGGTTTAACGCTGTCAAAAAGCATTAGTGCTAAAAACAGTCATCCTTTCTGTATTTTCATCTGCAAAGCATTACAGTTTATAAAACAATTTTAACTCTGAATATGGAAGGCCCTATATGACGGTTTCCATATGTTCGGAATTTTATTTGTGTGTTTGATTTTAAATTGCTTTGAAAAACAGACAGTTGAGGTTTATAGAAAGGAATCTTTCTTTTAGGAAATAAATGTCTCAAAAGTGCAGGGCACCAGCAGTGAAAACACTGTGACCACAAATCAGAAACACATTGGGAAGTGTTTGTTGAGTACACCTTCTGAAACCAGTATTTTGTTTCTATTTGCTGGAAAATTGAAAAATCTGTTGTACCTTGGCATGGCTTGTTGGCCCAGCCCCAGATACTTCTTGCAGTAGATGGCATTATTGTACACACAGCTAGTCTGCCTTGCCCTCTGTTTTCATCACATAGCTTTTAAACATAAAATGTTCTTGGAAACAGTACCATTAGTTAGCTATAGTTGTTCTCTACATCAAATTAACTTGCATATTTATTTTTTCTTAAAAACTGGGTCTATGACAAGAAAAGAGAGAGAAGATGACAATTAATCAGTATTTCAGCTGCTGAGTGGCATCTGGCCAAAAGCCACCAGGCTGACAACGGGAGTTTGGAGCGTGTTTTTGCAAGGCTAATTTAAGGTGAATTTAGATGGATTCAAGATTTATAAGCCCTAAAATGTTCTGACTGGAGCAAAGTTCAAGTAAAGTAATCCACTGTTCACTGTGCAGACGGGGCCCAGCCCACACTGCCTTTGATTCAGTCTGCAGTCAAGGAGAATTTGAAAAACAGGCGGAAGCGCTGAGTTTCCCTTCTAAGGTTTTCTAATAACTGACAAGGTTATACTCTTTTAACCAGCTGAGAAGGTTAGGTGGCTTTGAGTGGGTGCTTTTATAGCTATCAATAATTCCAAGTTTAAACTTTAAGGATCGCCTCTAGCATACATCTCCTTTAACACCTTAATGACAGTGAGAAACTCGTACACCTACCTTATGACTTTATAAGAATTTCGGAATAAACAGCAGATCTTTTCAAAGGATTGAAAAGACCCCTAGGAGGGTGGGGGGTGGTACTGGAGTTGAGACACAATCTAGAGGACCAGTTGATTAAACATATTTAGCCTATTTAAAATAGTTTTCTTTAAAGTGTTCTAAATATAAGAATATGTTCTTTCAGGATAATTGCCAACAGAAAAAAGAAGCGGGCTGCAATGTTGGTTTGTTGTAAACTAGCACGTTAAAGGCCAATACTATTAGATTACAAGGAAGTTCAAATACTTGTTCTCTAGTAGCACACATACACAGAGAAACCTTTCTCTGTATGAAATGCCAAGGATTGTTTAATGGAAATGAAAAGAGACAGATAGGAAATGGCTATTATTTTTAACAAGGGAAGAAAAATATTAATCATCCGTGTGAAGGAATGCTCTTTATCAAAGTAGGAGTCTTCCCTCCCTCCCCCTTAATCTTGTTTATCATTATCAGTACCCAGAGTTAAAATATTCCACAGGGCAGTTACTCTATCTAATAGATACTTGAAAGGTAAACAATGGAAAGGCTAAAGTGCAATACAGATTGGTTAAAAATAAATGGAATTGTCACATAAAAACACATTGTTATTATTATTTCTTGAATTTCCTTTTAAAGGGGCCTAGAAAGAGACACTGAATGTACAAGGAATTGCAAATTACCTCATTTTAAAAATAATAGAATGCCATTTCAACATTAATAAGTTACAGCTGGTAAACAATAGTTGCTGTTTACAATGGCTCTGAGGGAAAGCAGGGAAGGATCTTTGGGGGTTTTAAGTAACATGGGCCTTTATAACTATGAAAAGAAACAAGATAATTAAAGTCGTTTTTTCTTTCATTTAAAAATATTATTCATAAGCTTCTGTAGTATATTTTCCCTGGCAGTAGTAAAGTCAAATATGAATTTTTACACCGCAGATGAAAAAAATAATTGTGCAGAGCCTTGTAAACTGCCAGACACCAAGCCACGGGTTACTCATTCCCTCTACACTCTTAACTTAAACATTCTCCTTTCCCCACCTAAATACATCTTTCCTTTTCTACAAACGTTCATACATTGTGCGTGGGAGCTTGGCAAGTTCTTTTGTCTGCTTCTTTTATTTTAAGGTCTCTTTTCCACCTATGCTGGAATGGGGCAGCGTGACATAAAACAGTCTAGCCAGGCTGTGGGGACATGCCCTCCCTGGGAGAGAATTCTCATCTATGTTTCCTCCTCTTTTGTAAAATGAAAGAAGCTCTCAGAACACAGAATCACATCTTTGACCACGAAGCTTCTTTCCTAAGAAATGCAGCACCAACTTTCAAAATAGAATTTGTGTTGATCTTTATTTCACTGGCTTGGGGGCTGAGGGCACCTAGATGCCTTTGTTATAATTAGATTTATTCGATTACTTTTCGAATTCTCCAGTTTTATTCACACCACGAAGTCTTCCATCAACTCAGCCTTCTGCTCTGAGGGTTCTTATCTTCAGGAGCTAGAAGTGGGATCCTCTGCAGCAGATGCCCAATCTGGTACAACGCATGGAGGGCACACCCCAATCACGCCCAGAGAGAGTGAGGGTAGGTAGTCCCAGGAGCTGCACTCAGGCATACTGCCCATTAGAAGAGTAGATTAATTTGGGCTTTTTTTCCTGTTATTTCATATGCATTCTAAACTAACCAGCTAACCAGTTGCCTTCAAGTTGATTCCGACTCATGGTGACACCACGTGTGTCAGAACAGAACTGTGCTCCACCGGGTTTTCAGTGGCTGATTTGTCGGAAGTAGATCACCAGGCCTTTCTTCTGAGGCACCTCTGGTTGGACTCCGACTTTCAACCTTTGGGTTAGTAGCCAAGTACAGTAACCTTTTGCACCACCCAGGGAATCTATGCATTCTAAAGGATGGATTTTTTACCACTAGGCAGTATAGCATTCCTATTAGAATAGGCCAGATGCTTCAATAACCAAAGCCCGAAAGAAGTACAAATAATGAGGCTGATTCTAAAGAAGATGTGAATTTTTTCACTCCTTTATTTATTTATTTTTAATCAAGCAAGGGGTAAGTTCTGAACAACTCCAAGGCCATACCACAAGCTTCACCTCTGACTGATCAGAAATATATTTTAAGATTGGCCCTTCCATTGAAATGTATCAAAAGTGGGAAAGAGGAGAATCTTCTCCACCTTCTTCTCATGACTTATACTAAATGAACGACATTCTACTTCTTTGACACATTCTCTTGTTATTTTATTATGGACTGCCCTTGTTTCTGTATTCTTAAAAAATGCAAAGAGATTGACTCTAAAAATGTGTGTATTTATCGTTTCAAGACATTCAGTTAATGTTAACATGGTAATATTAAAATACATTTTTCCCCTGAAGACTTAGCTACCCTACTGTGTTTGGAGTAATTTTGCGCTGAAATTTTTTCCCAATGTATTTTCATCACTCTGGGGCAGCAATTGCAGAACAATTTCTTCTCCAATTTTGGCTACAATGGCAGTTATTATAAAAACAATAGTGGAAGAGAAATGTAGTGCTTTTCTGCCCAGAGATATTTCTTAACTATTTCCAAAGAGAGAGCCAGGAATCAGAACCTATTAACTTATGCTTTCTCTAAGGATGATATTTTAAGATGGACTTGGAGGTCTGAAAGATGCCATTAATATTTTTATCAACTCATTATTAGATGAAATGATATGAGGTCATTTATCCAAGCCGTTACATGTAGCTGAATGTGACATAGGGCTTGTATGTGTATACCCAAGGACACAGACACACCCCTAAGCATAGCAAAGCAAGTAATGGTGCGTTCAACTATGTTTCGTACACTCTAGAAAAACAAAACCAAGCCAAATCAAACCAAACTAAACCAAAACCTGTCTTGTTAGATGTTCTTGTTAATTTTCTTCCCTGACCCTGCGGGGTAGGCAGAAAGGAGAATCGAAGTTTATTGCTTTAGGTTCTTTAGAATATGAACTTATTTCCACTAAACAGCCACTCTCCAGCAGGTTTGCTTATATTATGAAGAGCCAGTTGGAGTTCTAGAAAACAATCAGAACTGTTAAATACTACAGCTTAACTTCTTGGAAAACAATCTTCTTAGGCTATCATTTGAGGATATGGGGCCTGTCTGAATAATAGACTAATAACTATGGCTCATTTTTAGATAAGACTGCAAGAGACATATAAAGTCTGAGACTATTGCTTACCTCCAACAGTATACATTAGTCTGTTGAAAGCTATGGAAGTATGTAAAAAAGAAAAAAGGAAGGAAAGAAAAGATCTTGCCATCTTTTGAAGGGTCTCTGAATCCCTCTTGCTGTTGCTTTGCACTTTTATTCATGATGAGAAATGAAAGAGGGAAAGTTTATAAGGAGATTGAAGGAAGTTTACTCTCATTTGACATTAGTGAATGTTCTAGGTGATGTGCACATCCGTCTGAAATCTTTATGCAAGTTACTGATTCTTCTAAGCTGTTTCTTCTATTTTCAGCACTGTGTTGACCTCGTTTGCAGGTTTTCTGGCGCAAGGTAAGACTGACTAACACAATGGAAGTCAAGTGCTGCTCAGATGGGTAGACTATTGCGTAGCTGCCCATCTCTAAAAACAATCCACACAAATTTAAAACAGAAATGAAAGCTATTGCTGTCGTTCAGCTAAAAGTCTATTAAGAATCCCTAGGTGGCATGGAAAGCATTTAGACTCATTTCATTCACATGTCAGGTAAAGACTTTCATTTAGCAGTGAGATGAATGCTGAATAATGGATCTTTTGAATAATGTAATTAAGAATTCATTAAGGGGTACTTAAAAAAACCCGACAGAATGCAATGTGAGTGTACTCCCTACACTGAACTCCCAAAATGTATCACAGAGTTGATGATTAAAAAAAAAAAAAAAATCAGGTGAGAACCAATTAGAAAAATACTGGCATTTCATTTTCAAAATACTGACATTAAAATTCAATGAGGAACAAATGTATGTTAGAATTTATTAGAAATTATTTTAAATCAGGATTAAAGTTCATTTTTATCAATTTAAGATGTGCTCATAATATGACAAAGGACTCAACCAACATTCTGTTTGCCTGAAAAGCTTCTTGGTGAACCTTATAATATTGAAGAAATTCACTTTGTTCTTGGTAACTGACTGAATGAGAAATGGCAAACTCTTTTTTTATTCTTTGTTTTTATATGAATTTAATTGATGAAAAGATTTAAAACAGACCCGAATATGGCAATAGCAGGTTAGAGATTTGCCTGGAGCAAGAGATGGTATTACTGTTATCTTGAATCACTGTTATCTGCACAAGGGAGAGGAGGTGAAGAATTTCACTGCTTTCTCATTAATTAGGTATTCCTACTGTCCCCTTGGCCTGGCTTGGATCATACTGCTTGTATACAACGAAAGAAGCTGTAAGTGGAGGCAGGAATCTGTGTACATCAGATTTCAGTGGCTGAGGACCTGAGAGAATCTTCTCCATAGGCAATGCTAGAGTTTCTACCATTTCTCTTTAGTAATTGTTGTTGTTGTTATGTGCCCTGGAGTCAATTCTGACTCATAGTTACCCTGTAGGAAAGAGTAGAACTGCCCCATAGGGTTTCCTAGGCATAATCTTATGTGGGGTGCCCTGGTAGTATAGTGGTTAAAGCGCTTGGCTGCTAACCAAGAGCTTGGCAGTTCGAACCCACCAGCCTTTCTGCAGGAGAAAGCTGTGGCACCTGTTTCAGTAAAGATTTATAGCCTTGGAAACCCAATGGGGCAGTTCTACTCTGTCCTATAGAGTCATTATGAGTCGGACTCCACTCGATGGCAGTGGGTTTTGTTTTTTTTTTTGTTTTAATATTTGCCAGAGTAGCTGGTGGGTTTGAATTGCCAACTTTTTGGTTAGCAGCAGAGTGTTTAACCACTGAAGCACCAGAGCTCCTTTAGTAATATGGCCATTTTATTGAAGCCTGAGAAATACATCTTCAGAGCATTTGCCATGATCGGTCTGCGGCTAGGGAAAGGGACTCTATTCAGTAAACTGCTCTTGCATTCTTTCCCTTGGCATGTTACCAGCCATGCCTACAAGTTACCAGCCATGCCTACAAACATAATTTGTTGCTTTTTTCAACCAGTTGTCCCCCCCACCCCCGCCAACTATATGAAAGGAGCCCTGGTGGTGCAGTGGTTAAGAGTTTGGCTGCTAACCAAAAGGTTGGCAGTTTGAATCCACCAGCTGCTCCTTGGAAACCATATGGGCAGTTCTTCTGTGTTCCATAGGGTCACTATGAGTTAAAATCGACTCCATGACAATTTTTTTTTTTTTTTTAAATGAAAGAAAAAAGTCAAAGAAGTGATTGAATAGAATTAATTCATTTGTTTTTGTGGGCAAACAAATTGGGTTATATTAGATTACCTAGATATCAAATTGCATTAATATATAATCTAAAGTTTATTTTGTAAATTGTTGACACTAGGTTGAAAACAATTATTGAGTCAGCTGGAAAGTTTCTTCTGGGTCATAAGCAACTGTACAGGAGTGACTTGCAAACTGAGCTTGATTTCCATTCCCTTGAGAATTCTGACCCAGTAGAGATCGACTCTTTTATGCACAGTTACACAAAGGAAGACATCTAGTGACCGTCCCTGAAAATTTAAGAAGAAATACAGCCCTACCTCTCCAGATAAAATTATTCATCCAGATGGTACTTTGGAAGCTGTTAGTGTGGACTGCATTCTTAAGGCTTTCATTTTTATTGTGATGATCACTTAGTCCTTTAAAGATTTCTTCTGGTTAATTGGAAACAGTACAGCCTAACTGAATAAACAAACAATTAAAAACAAAACAAAACCCATTGTGATGAGTTGATTCCAATTGATAGTGACCCTACTGGACAGAGTACAACTGCCCTGTAGGGTTTCTAAGACTGTAATCTTTATGGAAGCAGACTGCCACGTCTTTCTCCAACAGAGTGGCTGGTGGGTTCAAACTGCTGACATTCTGGTTGGCAGCTGAGTGCTTATACACTGTGCCACCAGAGCTCCTTCAAACAAAGGATAAAGAATTGCAAATGTTGAAGGTCTAATCCCTGCTCCTCCGTCAGGGAGGACTGTTTTGTGTTTTATTCACATTACATTGCCCCTCTGACTCCATCTTGCCTTCTGTAAGATGTGGAATTTCCATTTTCTGAATGGGAGTATGCTAGTGAGCACAGAAAGGGAGGATGGAAGTTGTTGTCCTTTCTGATTGCCAACATTTATGAAACACTGACTGTGTGCACAGCAATATTATTATTATTATTATTATTATTACAAGAGAAATTGAAGTTCATGCCCTTGAATTGTGTGTGTATTAGAGAAAGGCACAAAACTTCATAAATACACTAGCTAGCATCCACTGGCAAATATAACTTATTAATAGCATGAACTTAAAACATAATTGTTGAAGAAACACAATGTATGAAGTGACTACAGTGGAGCTGGTTTAATCCTATAAATTTTCCAAGAGGGAAAGCATATTTCAGCTAGGTTTTCAAGAAATTAAAATTAATCCTAGTGTTTTGAAGCTAGAATGAACTTTAGATATCCTTTTATAGAATGGTCTCTAACACAGGCCCAACTTAAGGTGAACCCCAGTGAGTTATAAAACCAACTAATTGCAAGTAGTCCCCAATTTACAAGTTATTTGAGCTATGGGGAACCACTTCCCCAGTCCGTGCTGTCAAGCTGTTGGGCTTCCTGGGGGCTTCTTTTTTTTTCTTTTCTCGATGTCTTGCCTCTCCCTCTCTACCTTTCTTCCTTTCTCTTCTCCACAACATCTCATGCCGTGTGCCATCTCCACTACTTCTAGACAGGCTGTGTAGCACCGCTCGGCTGGGGATCCCCTTCTCCGGTCCATGCCACCATGCCAGTGGGCTCCTGGGGGCATTTTTTTTTTTCTTTTCTTGATTTCTTGTCTCTCTTTACCTTCTTTCCTTTCCTTTCTCCAGAACACCTGGCACCGCGTGCCATATCTGCTCCTTCTTGACAGGCTGTGCCATGCCGCTCTACTGGGGAATTGCTTCCCTTGTCTGTGCCACCATACCAGTGGGCTCCCTCAGGGCATTTTTTTCTCTCTCTCTTCTCAGTTTCTTGTCTTTATCTTCCTTTCTTAACCTTCTCCAGAACACCATGCACCATATGCCATCTCTGCTCCTTCTTGATAGGGTGTGCAGTGCAGCTCGGCTGGAGAGCTGCTTCCGGTGGGCTCCCTCGGGTCATTTTTTGTTTTCTCTTTTTCTTTTTTTCTTGATTTCTTGTCTCTCTCTACCTTCCTTCCTCTCAACCACCTGGCTTGTTTTTCCCCTTGGTTTCTTGTCTCTCTCGACCTTCCTTCCTTTTCTTTTTCCCTACCCCCTGGCTGTGTGTGCCTTTCTCTCTCTCCTTTTTTCTAGTTTCTTATCTCTCTCTCCCTCCCTTCTTTTCCCTCTCCTCACCCACCTAGTCACATCTGTTGACTCTGCCCCTTCTTGACAGGCTGTGCCATACCACTCGGGTAGAAAGCCACTGGCACATGGCTTTCTCAGGTCTGTGCCACTTTAATGGCAGGCTCCCACAACACCTTTTAGGTTTTGTTTTGTGTATATATATATATTTTTTGCTTCTGTTTCTCTGTCTTCTTTCTCTTCTTCCCCACATCCACTTAGCTCCACACATCACATCCTCCCATTCCCTCCTGCTTATCTGCACTGTGCCCTGAGCACCACAACCCTGAGTGGCACAGGCACAGACCACTGGACCCTGCCCTGCACTGCCCCCAGCCCCACCCTGTTGGCCCCAGTATGTGCCGCAAAAGACCCATCCCCGCCCCTCCCCCTCCACTGGACCAGCCCTGCTACACTATAGCTGAGTGACTGGCCTTGCCCATTGGACAAGGTGTTAAGAAGTATTGTGCCTACAGATGAGCAAACAACAAAGAG
>NW_004444187.1:2649051-2651036 GCF_000243295.1 Trichechus manatus latirostris
AACTATTGACCTTTTGGTTAGCAGCCAAACACTTAACCACTGTGCCACCAGGGACCCAGTCACTCAAGGCATATACTATTGATTCCAGTCCATTTTCCCACTATTCCCTCCTTTGCATCTGCACTTAGAATGATACTTTTTTTGGTAGAGCCTTCACCAGCTCTTCCAGACCTCTTTCTAGCTCTTAGCATTTGGAAAGTGGAAAAAATTTTAAACTTATTCTGTATTTTAGGTTATTTACATAGTTGATCAGATAAACTTTTTATGTATTCTAAGTCCTGTAATGACTATATAGCTTTAAATAATAAGTCCTTTAAAGACCAGAGCTATTTCTAATATTTTCCTGTGCATTTCATATTAATTTCAAAGGCTTCCACATACAATTTGTACAATAAATGTGTGTTGAAGGAAAGAAGGGATGAATGAAATGACAATAGATAATAGAGATTATTTAATTAATTGCTGTCAAGTCAATTCTGACTCACGGCAACCCCAGGTGTGCAGAGTGGAACTACTCTATGGGGTTTTCTAGTCTGTGACCTTTCAGGAGTGAATTACCAGGCCTGTCTTTGGAGGAACCTCTAGGTGGGTTCGAACCGCCAACCTTCGGGACAGTAGTTGAGTGCTTAACTATTTGTGCCACCCAGACACTCCTATAGATAAAAAGTAATGGCCTTAAGTTAAAAAAACAAACAAACACGAACAGGTGTTGGCAAGAATATGGAGAAATCGGAACCCTGAGCCATTGCTGGTGGGAATGAAATATATTGCAGCCTCTGTGGAAAAACTGTTTGGCGGTTCCAGGGTAAACAGAATTATATGACCTAGCCACTCTACTCCTAGGTATATACCCAAAATAATTGAAAACAAGTATTCAAATACTTGTACACAAATGTTCATAGCAGCACTATTTACAATAGCCAAAAGGTAGAAAGAACCCAAATATCCATCACCAGATGAATGAAAAAATGTGGTATGTTCACACAGTGGAATAGTATACAGCCATAAAAAGGAATGCAGTTCTGATACATGCTATGATATAGATGAACCTTGGAAATATGCTAAATCAAAGAAGTCAGACACAAATGGTCACATATGATTCCATTTACATGAAACATGTAGATTAGGTAAATTCATGGAGACAGAAAGCAGATTAGTGGTTGCCACAGGATTGAGGAGGCAGGGGTGCAGGATTTCTTTTTGTGATGATGAACATGTCTTGGAACTAGATAGAGCTGAAGGTTTCACAACATTGTGAATGTACTCAATGACTTTGAATTATACACTAGAAATTGGTTAATGATTAATTTTGTGTTATGTGAATTTTATCTCAATTAAAAAAAAAAAAAAAGCAATGGTTTTGGAGTTGGACAGACCTGGATCTGAATCCTAGCTTTTCCACTTCCTTGTTGGTTGACTTTGGGTGAATTAATACACTAAGGCTCACTTTTTTCTACTGTAGAATGAGAATAGTAATAGTAGCTATTGATTCTGAGTTATTCTGATGATTAAATGGAAAAAAAAAGGCAGGTACTTAGCACAATTTCAAACAATAAGTGTTCAAGGTACAATTTTTACTGATATTATTAGTAAAAGCATATTCTATCATGAAAACATTAATAATACAATTATAAATTAATAATAATATTTCAGTGTTTCTCCAAATTTTCTTTAGTTTTTTAATTCTACTAATTCGTTACACTCATACATACGTTACAGAAAGTGACTCTATGAGTAGAATCATTTAGTCCAGTTTTCAAACTGTGATCCTTGGATTGAAAGGGAAGGATACTGTAAGAGAAAATAAGTTGGGGTGGCTCCAGGTTTTTCATCCATATCCATACCTACTATCATTACTTTTACACAGTGGGGGTCATATTTTTTAAAAAAGTATTGAACATCCTATATAAATAGATAACAGGAAAATTATTCTCAGTTTTTCCTAAGGCTAATAATTGGTGGTTCCAAGTATGCGTCCCAGCTTC
>NW_004444187.1:2651776-2653646 GCF_000243295.1 Trichechus manatus latirostris
AACCAGTTCTAATAACTGTTCACGCCAGGGCATTGGCCAAGCCGATATAGTAAAGAAAATCCTCTAAGGTTGTGGCAAGAGACTGCAGCAATTCTATATAGATGGGGGCCCATCTGGTATGGACAGGAAAGGCACGGAGACAAAATATTGGTGAAAAAAGCCTAAAGCTAGTAATTAGTAGCAGGCGAAAGCAGTGGCACATTTAGATTATTGAACTTCACTTTGTATTGGTATCAGCTTCTGAATATTTCAGCAGCGTTCATTTACATACCCACTGAGGATTGTTGAGCAGAGAAATTACCCTTTGTTCTCAGGCATAGAATTCAGTGGGGTTACAAGTTATATCTAGACTTTGGCCCTTTAAATGGAAGAAGCTTTGTGATGATGTGTTAAATGATATGTAATCTTCACTTTTGTTAAATAAAAGCACTAGATTTTCCTACAGAATCATTTGGAAGTGTTCCCATCACGAGAATCAAAAATGTGTGTATTATGGTGATGCTCTTTTGTGATAATATATTCAAAGTAGTTGTAAATTGTAATTTGTGGCACCTGTTTTGTATTTGTTTCTTTTGTAATGCTTGTCACACCCAATTCTTCCAGTCCTTCTTCAGTACGGCCATTGAGTTCAGAAAGGGTAAGGCACCCTTCCCAAGGTCACCCAGTTAGTAGTTGAGAAACAGGGTCTCACTGCCCAGGCCCAGATAGACAATGGCTCAGAAAGGTCTACCAAATTGAGTCTAAGTGTCTGCGGCAAGTTGTTCTTAGATGACTGATTTAGCATCAACTATAAAGTGTATGATCTGGTGCAATGAACCATTTGGGCTTTGAACACAGTTATTTGGATAGGAAAAAAAAAAAAAGAAACCAAGTTTTTTTTAACTTCATACAAAGTATACTAAGAAATAAAAACTGAGTTGATAAAGCGTGGAAAAGACTGAATAGAGAGGGAAAATATTTTCCCAAAGAACTTTCTAAGCAACTGAAGTGTCTTTTTCAAGTCATGTTCTTTTCTGTTTCCACCCTTGCTCCACGGTCTCCGCACAGACCCTCTGCCAGGCAATTTCAGATGTATTACAAACACACTCTTGTGAACAAGAGCAATGATTTTCCTCCACGCGAGGCCCTGCTGCTGATGACAATCAGCCCCAGGTAGCCTTTCACTTACCAATCGCTATGGGCTCCAAAATAAGTTTTTTTTCAAAAGTGAATCAGAGCCGAAGATCCAAATGATAAGTCAAATGAAGGGATGCTTGTGTTTTCACAGCTTGTGTTTCTGAGGTGGTCAAAAGTCACTGAGCTGACCCACCCACAAGAGCCCTCATCATTACATTCATCTATTAACAGGCATTCCCTTTTGAGTTCAGGCTGGTAACCTTTTCTCCAGAGTCATGTTTGAAGATTAGCCTTGTAGTGAGGCTAATAGCAATTCCTCCAAAATAAACCACAACCTGTATTACCCTGTTATTCAGTTTTAAAGTTTTGTCTAGTTTATCAAAGTTTTGACATCTGGAAGCAGGAGACATCTTAGAGTTCACATCAGAAGTAGCTATTAAACGAACACAATAGAAACATACGATTTTTCTAGGGAAGATGTGAGTTGGAAAGAAAATTTTCCCCTGGATAAGGGGATTTTTGGTTATTGACATACTTAACTGGTCATTAATAATCAAGGATAAGAAAAATTAAAGCTGAAGCCAGAACTAATTAAAAAAAAAAAAAAGCCATTTGGATTCAAGTCAGGATATCAAGCATTTACTCAAAAAATCTTGGCTGAATCCCTACTCACTGTACTAAACTTTACTATATGTAATGCTCTAGGCGCTGAGCTGTGCTCCAACTCTCCCTGCCTTTCAGATGCTTTCACTCT
>NW_004444187.1:2654503-2656194 GCF_000243295.1 Trichechus manatus latirostris
TACCACTGAACTACCACTGCCCCCAGAACAAACTGAACAAAAAATAGTTAAAACCATCTCTTTGTTTCATAGGATTTCTTGGAAGATGATTTCATAAGTGCCCAACTACCCATTCCATTATTTTTAACAGATATATGTTTATACTCTTTCACCATGCATAGAGAGGGATGACAAAGTTTTGGGGTTACAGTTTAAAATGCTAAATTGACATCAAAGTCAGGTTTATTTCTCTTAAATACATGCATACATGCTCTTTGATGGCAATTTTAACACTCACATTTGGGATACAAATCTAAAATGGAAGATACATTTCCCTTTTAGATTGATTACTTCTACTAAGAAGTAGTAGAGGTGGGGGACTAGAGGATTAGGTATATCCAAAGATACTTCAATTTTGGTTTAAACTCCATCTGTGCCCTCAAAATCACATTCTTCTAGAGACCACTGTTAACACGAATCTGTATTTCCAACGGCTCCTGCTCACTGACAGCAGTCAGAGAGTGGCTATACAGAAGGGAAAAGTCAGTTTGTATTAAAATTTAACTGCATATAATACATGAAGTAAGCCCACAAATGCATTCAAACTTTCAAGCACATTTTCAAAGATCAAAACAAACCATAACTAGCTGGATTTGAAGGTAAGGAACATTTGGAATATGTGTTTTTGTACTAAATGACAACCCCAAAAGAATCTGTGCTTACATAAATACATCTATATGGAGTAGTACCAGGATATAATGTTATTATATATTCAGGTGAGACAAACAGCTTTTTGCTGTTGATTGTCAGAGTGTTTTATTGAAAGCTGTACTCTTCTAAAGAAAGTCGGGTCAATGCTGGGGTAAGTTTCTGGTGGGTTATTTAAACTTCTGAGAGGGTGAAAGCCATTTAGAAATAATGTGGTTTTTATTAAATAAATCTGTCTAATAATATTAAGGTGCTATTTCAACGTTAAGAACAGACAAAGCCAATCTTAACTACTAAGAGATGCAGGGCAGAAGGTTGGGGTCATGAGGGGGAGGGAGTTGGGCACTAGTTGCACCTGGTTAAAGCTGTCACTGAGAACCGGAAAAGTATGAAAAAGAAAACCTCCCTTTCCTGCCATATTAGAGGAGGGTTTATTTTTGTTTAAATTCCCCTTTGCTTTACAGAATTTTCAACAAACTGATATATGTGATTTGAATATATTTCTAATATGGAGTGGAAGCAATAGACTTTCTTTAGACAAATACGAAATTGGGAAACTTTGTTTTTAATTATTCAGTGAAGATTGATAATATAAAATAGAACTATATAACATAAACCAAGGGGATATTTTAATTATGACTGACTATACCATGAGATTCTAATACAAATTTTAGAAATGTTAAGCTAAGTTTGAATCTTCTTAAATTATCATGAGCTAGTAAACAAATGCCTATATTTTTAATTGACCTGAAACTCCCAAGGGTGAAGAATAGCACTAAAGTCTAATACTTTTGTGTATTTATCTTATTTGATAAAACAAAGTTCCTTTATTTAAATCTTATTTAAAATCTTATTAATATTATCTGAATAGCATCTTTTTATTTTCAGTAGCTCTAAATTAATAATATTTTCATAAAACAGCTTTAAATGTATAATTAATATTAGCACCATTTTAAAAAACAAAACTGGTTTTGTTATATTAATTGAAACCAAAACTTCTTAAA
>NW_004444187.1:2658884-2667223 GCF_000243295.1 Trichechus manatus latirostris
TATCTCAAGAGATTGCCTCAGGACACAATCCAATCTTGTAGATTGAGTCCTGCCTTATTAACACAACTGCCACCCCTCCTCCCTCATTAACATCACAGAGACAAGATTTACAACATATAGGAAAATCACACAATACCAGGGATCATGGCCCAGCCAAACTGATACACATATTTTTGGGGTGACATAATTCAATCCATGACAATTATCTACATTATCTGAAAAAAATTTCATTAAATAATATTTGTTCTTACTGCCTGGGATGTTTGTTCTGTAATAATTTTTCTACTTTATTCATTCTATATCATTCTCTTATAGTATATTGTATTTCAATATAAAAATTATTTCATTGGTTGATCTAAAATTTGTAGAACACTGCATTACATGAATCTTCTCTCTCCAAGGTTAGTACTAGGAAAAAACTTCCTTTTTCATGAGCAATTGATGTATTTCCTTTTCTTTGAGACATTTGTAACTTGCCACTTTGTCCTTTTTACCTGGCCTGCCAGGAAACATAATGTAGATTTTATGCTCAATTACAGCAACAGTATTAATCGTTGATGTTGGAATGTTGGCATTCCTAATTTTAGCTCTGGTTTCTTTTTATTTCTACTTCATTATTTTTGTTTTATTTATCTCTTTTGCAAAGAGCCTTGAGATCTCTTGAGAAAAAGATAGAAAATGAATAAAAGAATTAATGAATAAGTAAAATAATTCTATCAAATGATCCTGAAAGAAAGAGGCTGTATTTTCTGATAAGACTTAAACTATAACATTCTTGTCAAATGCTTTGGAATTATGTGTTCTTCTTATTAAAGTAATTTTTAGCTTGTTATATGTTAACTCAGAAATGTTCTTTGTGGTGATGAAGATGTTAACATGCTGCCTTCTAGATTCATCTGTCTATTCATTATTGTGTATGAATATTCACAAAATATGGATGATATCATAAACAATTCTGACTATCTTTGTTAATGCAAAATAGATACAATAATTAAAATCATCAATAATGAATAATGATAATTAAAGTCATCAATAATGAAAATTTAATCATAACCAGTAATTTTAATATTTATTCTTAACTTTCTTACTGGAGTTGTTCAGCCTTTCTTTATATTACCATGTCTATTAAAGAAGATAATAAATAAATAATCAAGAGTTGCTATGCCAAATTTCAAAATAATAGAAAGTCTATCTACTTTCCTCACTTAACCAAATTTGGTATCATTTATGGATTAAGAGTTCCAATGGAAAAAAAAAAAGTAGAGGACAATAAATCCATTAATTCTAAGATTCTAAAATTACATTTTTCCATAGTGAAAGAAGTGACAACAGTTTGTCATGAAAGTGACAGAAGACACATGGCATGAGTATGTTCTCCCAACATGCGTTAGTATCACAATTGTGGAAACCTTTGTTATTAAACATAGTTGGAAGTGTTCAATGTCTTCTAAACAAAGACTATGTCTCCTAAGAATTCCACAATTTAAATAGTCTCTGAAAATTATCATTCTATACTTTATCTCTCTCGAGTTACAATATTGAAAGATTCTATCGGGAAAACAGTAAACGACGCAGGAAGCATCAAAAGAAGATGGAAGGAATACACAGAGTCACTATACCAAAAAGAATTGGTCAAAGTTCAACCATTTCAAGAGGTAGCATACGATCAGGAACTGAAGATACTGAAGGAAGAAGTCCACGGTGCTCTGAAGGGAATGACAAAAAACAAGGCTCCAGGAATTGATGGAATACCAATTGAGATGTTTCAACAAACAGATGCAGCACTGGAAGTGCTCACTTGTCTATGCCAAGAAATTTGGAAGACAGCTGTCTGGCCAATAGACTGGAAGAGATCTATATTTTTGCCCATTCCCAAGAAAGGCGATCCAACTGAACGTGGAAATTATCGAATAATATCACATGCAAGTAAAATTTTGCTGAAGATCATTCAAAAGCAGCTGCAGCAGTACATCAACAGGGAACTGCCTGAAATTCAAGCCAGATTCAGAGGAGGACGTGGAACCAGGGATATCATTGCGGATGTCGGATGGATCTTGGTTGAAAGCAGAGAATACCAGAAAGATGTTTACCTGTGTTTTATTGACTGTGCTAAGGCATTAAACTGTGTGGATCATAACCAATTATGGATAGCATTGTGAAGAATGCAAATTCCAGAACACTTAACTGTGCTGATGAGGAATTTGTACAGAGACCAAGAGGCAGCTGTCCGAATAGAAAAAGGGGATATTGAGTGGTTTAAAGTCAGGAAAGGTGTGCATCAGGGTTGTATCCTTTCACCATACCTATTCAATCTGTATACTGAGCAAATTATCTGAGAAGCTGCACTATATAAAGAAGAACATGGCATCAGGATTGAAGGAAGACTCATTGACAACTTGCATTATGCAGATGACACAACCTTGCTTGCTGAAAGTGAAGAGGGCTTGAAGCACTTACTGATGGAGATCAAAACCACAGCCTTCAGTATGGATTACACCTCAACATAAAGAAAACAATAATCCTCACAACTGGACCAATAAGAAACAGGATAAATGAGAAAAGATTGAAGTTGTCAAGGATTTCATTTTACTCGGATCCACAATCAACGCCCATGGAAGCAGTAGTCAAGAAATCAAAAGACGCAGTGCATTGGGCAAATCTGCTGCAAAAGACCTCTTTAAAGTGTTGAAAAGCAAAGATGTCACCTTGAAAACTAAGGTGCGCCTGACCCAAGTCATGGTGTTTCAATCACCTCATATGCATGCGAAAACTGGACAATGAATAAGGAAGACCAAAGAAGAACTGATGCCTTTGAATTGTGGTGGTGGTGAAGAATATTGAATATACCATGGACTGACAAAAAGACGAACAAATCTGTCCTAGAAGAAGTACAACCAGAATGCTCCTTAGAAGCAAGGAAGGCAAGACTATGTCTCACTTACTTTGGATATGTTATCAGGAGGGATCAGTCCTTGGAGAAGGACATCATGCTTGGTAAAGTAGAGGGTCAGGGAAAAAGAGGAAGACCCTCAATGAAAGGGATTGACACAGTGGCTGCAACAATGGGCTTAAGCATAACAACCATTGTACGGATGGTGCAAGTTTAGGCAGTATTTTGTTCTGTTGTACATAGGGTCACTATGAGTTGGAACTGACTTGACCTAACAACAACAACATAGTTTATCTCCAATTTTACTTTACTAATGAATTGAGTGTTAGAAGTTGAAGGTCTATTTTCATGCAATATACCAATATTCCCCAAAATGTAATCTTGTACATCTTCATAAAACTTGGTAAATATCAGTTTCATGAATACCTACATTTCTTGAATTAGTCTGTCAGCAAACAGTCAACAAACAAAATTCATATGCATATTTGACTAGGAAGGGATGATTCATCGTTTTGCATCTATCCACTTACTTATCTATTTTTATTTGTATATAAAATCTACCTACAAATCATGTATATATCACAAATGCCTAAAAAATCAAATATGAACTTTTGGACTAAAAAGTTGGAATAGGATTTAACAAAAGTTATTTCATTTCTTATTACTCGTGTGTCTTTACGTGTACTGTTGGAAAATCTGTCTTGGGTTAATTACCAAGAGTTTGTAGTTGGTAATGACAGTTTCTAGTCCATGCTTAAAGTAGAAATCTTCTCCAAAAATGATTCAAGTATTCATATATATTCAAATATATAATATGAATATTTTACTTTTTCATATTAATCTGACCATGAAAGCATTAAACCATGAGGATAATTATGTTTTTATAGTTCATGGTTCTACAAGGGCCTTGTAGTATTATTTATGGTAGAAAAGTTAAATTTTACCACTGTTGGGAAGACATAAAGTTTTCTTAAATTTTTAAAAATCTATAAACACTTATAAACGAAAATTAATCATCAATTCACATATGTATCACTAATATATCTGAAATATATAAGAGGAAGGGATTAGCACATGGATTATAGAGCCAGCATTCCTGGGTTCAAGTTCAGTTCCACTAGTTAAGAGACTTTAGACAGGCAAGTAAGGAGCCCTGGTGGTGCAGTGGTTAAAAGCACTCAGTTGCTAACCAAAAAGTCATTGGTCAGAACCCACCAGCTGCTCCACGGGTGAAGGATGTGGCAGTCTGCTTCCATAAAGATTTACAGCCTTGGAAACCCTATGCAGCACTTCCACTCAATCCAATAGGGCCACTAGGAGTTGGAATCGACTTGATGGCAGTGAGTTTTTTGGGTGTGGAAAGGTGACTTAATCTGTCTGTGCCTCAGTTACCTCATTTTCAAAATGGGGATAACAGTATGTCATCTAACTTACGAGGCTGTTATGAGGACTAAATGAGTTAATATTTGTAAAACAGTCAAAACCAAGCTGGGCACATAGTCATCACCATGTAAGTATTTGTTTCAATTAAAAAAAAAAATGAGGAAAGGATTTATAATGCTTCAAATAAACGATTGTTCTCCTAATTTTAAAAATGTATTCCATTTTTAGGTGGAATAAATTTTCAAGTTATGTAGAAATACTTGTTATTAGTTTTTAAACAGCATTACCACTCTCTCAACTTTTTTTTCAAATGAAATTATATGGAGAATCTCAAAAGATAAAACAAATTGATTTATTGAAATGGAGACAGAGGGCATGGATTATTGCCTGTGCTACCTTTCAGTTACCCCTCTCAGAAGTCTCTGGATCATTCTGTGGAATCCTAGGTTCTAAGAACAAAAGTTTAAAAACCCCTGATTTTTATTGTAACTTTTTTGTAATGAGGTGAGTGAAGCCTAGAGTTGTTACAGTTTACTTTTAAGGTGATACACTTTATTAGTCTTTAGCAAACACCAGAAACCAAGGATCCTCGCACATATGACACTCCCTTCCATGGCTCTCTCAAAGCCCAGAGTGGTTGGACCCTTGCTACCAACAAGAAGAAAACACAGCTTCCGCTTTTATTTCCAGACGGACCCAATGTCTCACTTTAGACATATATCTTTGGACGATATTCCTACAATTAAATGTCTCTCCCTCCCAATCTATCATTATGGACCCTACAAAAGGAAAAATAGTTTTTGCTATCTTATTTGCTCGTCAGTTAAGTAGGTTCTCTATGTGCAAACCAATTAAGACTGAGTCAACAAAGTTAAAAAATATATTTGAGTTTGAATTTCACTAATTATAGAGGATAATGCCAGCATCTAGCAAAGGAATGGACGTTCGAACTATAGCTTGTACCTGCATAGTAAGGAGCCCTGGTGACGCAGTGGTTAATTGCTGGGCTGCTAATCTAAAGGTGGGCAGTTTGAACCCACCAGTCTCTTCACGGAAGAAAGATGTGGCAGTCTGCTTCTGTAGCGATTGCAGCCTTGGAAGCCCTGTGGGGCATTTCTACTCTGTCCTGAAATGTTGCTATGAGTTGCAATCGACTGGACAGAGACAGGATTGTTTTTGTTTTTTGTTTTTTGAATCTGCATAATATTTCATTCTGTACAAAATGCCTACACAAACATGGTAATCATCAGGGCCCAAAACATTCAGGTAAGGGAAAGGAGGCTCAGACAGGTTACAGGAATTAACACAGATACCAAGCAAGAGCAAAGATTTGAGTGAGTTTATATCTAACTGGCCTCAATTTTCATACCCTTTTAAAAGTCTTTAAGAATTGATGTGTAGGTGTCTGGTTCTGATTACTAATTACATAAAAATCAGCTTGTACAACTGTTTGAAATTGGGATAAAACATTAGTTATGTAGCACAGCCAGTATTAAAGACTTAGAGGAAAGACCTCAAACTTACTTTAAATACGGAGAAAAGTATTCCTTTGAATGTAAGTAGGATATTAAGTTTTCGTTATTCTAAATATGTCGAAATATGATCATCTTATGATTGATGTCCCTTCTTTGGGTCTTGATTGACACACAATTGAATACGTCACAAAACAATTGACTATCTCTGGGCCAAAAAATACGGTGGTAGCCATTAATAACTATTTCACACATTTAAAATCAATTAAGTCAAATATTTAACGACATGATTAGTTTTTACTATCAGAATTTACTAAAGTGAGAGAAAAACAAAACAATGCCAACTGGATCATGGAATTGTCAGTTACAGGCAGTCCTGGGGTTGCAAACGTCAGACTTACGGACAGTTCATATTTGCTGTTTAATGTTACGTAAGTTTGCTCTCACTTTGAAACTATTGAACCAACCCCTACTTGCAACAAATTCTTCATCACAATCACCTTCACTTGCTGCACATGCAGCTTTTAAATCATTGAAAAGTCTTCGAGCCTTTTCTTGCACTAAACCAAAAACCAAACCCACTGCTATCAAGTCAATTCCAACTCACAGCGATCCCATGGGACAGAGTAGAATTGCCCCATAGGGTTTCCAAGCCTGCAAATCTTTATAGAAGCAGACTGCCACATCTTTCTCCAGTGGAGCAGGCTGGTAGGTTCAAACTGCTGACCTTTTGGTTAGAAGGCAAACATTTAACCCCTGAGCCACCAGGGCTCCTCTTCTTGTACTAGGGTAAGGCTAAGTACCCTATGCACGTGTTTCGACTTGCCTACAAATTTGACTAGAAGATTTAAAGACACAGTTAAAAATGGATCTAGTTCGTCACCTGGGGACTGCCTGTATATCAGGTGGGAATAATCCTCAGTCTTGGATTATGAATAAGGTTAAGGATTGTGGCATCATATCTACAAGCTACTAACCTCTGTGTGGTCATAAGTATTTGGCCAAATACTGCTTTTTAAAAAGAGCAAAAAGATATGGGGAAGAAAAAATGTGTACCATCAGCTGATCTTCCTTTAATAGGATTCTGTGGTGTGCAAATCACTGCAGTGGAATGATGCAATGGGGCAGAAGGGCAATGAATCAGGTAATAAATTGAGTGTAACACTAATTATATTCACTATGAACCGAAATATATACATTTGATGGCCATGATGGCATACCAGTGTTCAAAGCCCAAGGTGAAAAATGCATTTCCACTCCTCTCTCTATAAAAACTCAGCAGCCTGTTATAGTTCTGTGTCTGGCACCAAATTCTATATATCCACCTGTGTTTTCAGCACGGAAAACCCACTTCTTAAAAGAAAGGTCATTATCATTATTAAGTTTTATAAGAAAATCAGTATGTACCAGTATCTATTTAATAATGGAGACAAAATGAATGTCAGACTTAACACAGTTTGCAGAGTGCTAATAATTCTTAGAGTATATCCTTGTCTCAAGCTGAAGTCAGTATTAGAAATTTTATATTATCTGCTCTGCCTGAAAGCATTAAAAAGTATTCCTGTAATAGCTAGGTAAAGAAAAAAAATAATGACTTTTTATAACTTTACCTAATTTTTAGTTCGATTCCAAAGCTGGTAAGAGTTGTCATACATCATCGGCAGTGTCCTGAATTAGCCAAGAGGATCATTTAACCACATACATGTGTTGTTACCTTTAGGATGAAATTGTCATTTGTGCCTCTGTTTGCAAGTTTGTGAGGCGTGTGCATTTTATATACATTAGTAACTAAATAAAAAATGCTTTTTTTCTGGTTCTGGAATTGCATGAATATAAAATATGTATTTATTCAGAAACCAAACAAAAAACTTTAGTAATTTCTGCATTACAATGACTCTAATTCAAGTCCAATGATAGACTGGAAGAGCTTGTTTCTTTTCCTATTATATATTTAAATTAAAAATAGGAAGATATAGTTTCTACTAATGAGTTTTGTAGGACTGTTTTAATATGATGTCCCTTAGGAGATTTCCTCACTCATTGTGAAGGTTCCTAAGAGGTGCTTGTGCACCTGATTAATTCATAAATGGTGCTGGGGGCTGCACATTTGCCCAATCCTAGTTAAATCATAGTAGGCAGATATTCCTCTGCAGGTTGTATTGCAAATTGTGATGCTCTTATTATACACCTAATTACAGCATTCTACCTCAGTCCCATTTTTTCTATAAATTCTTATAAATGTGAAGTCCATTTTAGAAGTTAGGGATCAAGGTTCACTGAAATGACTTCAATCCACATGATAGCAGTTGAACACTGACTTGCAACTCCACAAAAACTTGCTCTGAAATTCTAAGAAGAGTATGTATGTAAAATATGGAGAAATTATAATATAATAATTTACAAAACTAGTTTTATAAAGAACAACTAAGCATGGGCTAGGGTATACAAGATGAAAAAACTAAAAAACATCTGGCTGGACAGATGTGGCAGCGTTTGGGTGAGTAACCAATAAAAAATGTATGTATTGGAACAAGAGACTTAATCTGTCTGTGCCTCTGTGCCTTGGGGGAATAATAATCCCACCTCCTTTATTG
>NW_004444187.1:2668224-2670112 GCF_000243295.1 Trichechus manatus latirostris
CCAAAAAACTTAGACATATTGTGCTGACTTACATGGTCTAATGGGTTTAGCAGCAAATGTTTTCTTCTAGATAAAGATGTCCTAAGTTTTATAATACAGACCCTTTCCCTTATAAAATTATCTAGTTTATAAAGCACAATTATTGTCGTTTTGAAATGCTTTCGATGTGTACCATTTGGCCATCTTTTTTTTTTTTTTTTAACATTTTAGACCAAGGCCTAGAGAAACTTGATAGCTCAGTAAAGCTGTTCTGACCCCAGTCAAAATAAGTAGAGGATTAAGTGGTTACATGTGTTTGTAGGATACAACTCCCATTAAGGTTGAAACAGCGGGATGATGCTCTCATCTCTTACTGGACAAAGAAGTGCATTGTATTTAGAATAGAGAGCATACCTGAGGTCCTGGTCCCATAACACAGGTGGGACACTGCGCGTGTGGTGTCAGTGGTGGCTATATTGGTGGGGAGACTGGCGTGAATCCCACCACAAGCTACTAAATAGAAAAAGAAAATTTGTTTCTGTTGGCGTTCTACTCATAAACTAGTGATAGTAGAATGATATCTTGCTCAAAACTCATTTGATATCCATCATCAATCTGAGAAGTTGGCTAATATTCAGATTCAGCATAAATCTTATAAATAGAATTATGAAAAGTTTAATTTGTCAAGTGAATCAGAAAAATACAATTATAAAATAAAAATCACTTTTCTATTTCTCAAAAAATTTAGGCTGGCAGCACATTAATCAAACACCAGATAGTAAGGTTACCATAATTCTTAGAAAGATGACTTCTGAATTCTATCCCTAACAGTCATACAAGGCATGGCTTTATAAAAATCTTGTGATATCGTATCATGGGATCTTAACTCCATTCACTTATGAGAAGCCATGCTTCCTTGGGCTGACAACATTACATGACTTTTTTTCTTTTAGGATGGCAATGGTATATATAACTACATACACAGTAATAGTCAGATCTTGAGATTCTAATAAATAACCAAAGCCTATACTTATTAAAAAGGCTTATCAAGCTATATAAAATCCATAAAACACAAAACTGGAATAAAAATACACTAAAAACAAAATATCTTTGGGGATTTAATAAAGATGCTACTGGATTTGGATTTTTTTTCCAAAATTAAGGCAGATTTTCTATTAGTATTTCTGCTAATTATGATTCATTCCAAATAGAATTCAGAAAACTTGAGGAGCATGTAGCAGGAGATATTTTAATATTAAACTATTTTCAGTACTTTTTTCTCATCCCCTCCCTCATATAACTATATAACTGCACTGAAAAAGTGAGAAACAGTCAAGTTAGAGAATTAAAGTTTCCAGATCTCTCGTGAGGTGGGGAATGGCCATAGAAGCAGCTCAATGTGGGCCAATGAACCTGACAGGGTTTCTTGGACTTAGGATTTAAATGAATGACAATATATGACCCTGATGAAAGAAGAGCATGGGTGCAGTAGAATTGGGTGCCAATAATGAATGTTTATATGGGAATTGTACAAGTCAGAGTAGATTGGAGAATGTTGATGGACAAGACAGATCCTTCTGACCTCTGTCTGGAGAATACGTGAAATCTCCCACCCTACCTCCTCCTTACTCCTTCCCTGAATTTGGATCTCTGTTGGAGAGTTGGGATAAAACACGGGAAAGGGTAGAATCTTGAAATGACAAGTTCAATCTAAAAGTGGCTTAATTTACCTTAAAGTGGCAGGATTATGTAAAAATGGAGGGTTAAAAGCTAAGTTATAGAGATGTAAAGAATAATACTTTTTTTGGTACACTAGAGGTTGCAACTGCAAAATCATACCTCCTGTATCACACAAAAATTTAAATAAATTATTAAGGAGTATTTTAACTCTCCCCCCACGTGTCTGTCA
>NW_004444187.1:2671159-2672072 GCF_000243295.1 Trichechus manatus latirostris
ACTGACTACATCTGTGGAAAAGCTCAATATCATAAATCAGAATAAGGCCAGGGGCCGACTGCAGAACAGACCATCAATTGCTCATATATAAGTTCAAGCCGAAGCTGAAGAAAATTAGAACAAGTCCATGAGGGCCAAACTATGACCTTGAGTATATTCCACCTGAATTTATAGACCATCTCAAGAATAGATTTGACATGTTGAACACTAATGACCAAAGACCAGATAATTTGTGGAATGACATCAGGGACATCATATATGAAGAAAGTAAGATATCATTAAAAAAAAACAGGAAAGGAAGAAGAGACCAAAATGGATGTCAGAGGAGACTCTGCAACTTGCTCTTGAACATCGAGTTGCTAAAGCAAAGGGAGAAATGATGAAGTAAAAGAGCTGAATAGAAGATTTCAAAGGGTGGCTTGAGAAGACAAAGTAAAGTATTATAATGACATGCACCAAGGCCTTGAGATAGAAAACCAAAAGGGAGGAACACGCTCAGCATTTCTTAAGTTGAAAGAACTGAGGAAAAAATTCAAGCCTCGAGTTGCAATACCGAAGGATTCTACAGGGAAAATATTAAACTACGCAGGAAGCATCAAAAGAAGATGGAAGGAATATACAGAGTCAGTATATCAAAAATGATTGGTTGACATTCAACCATTTCAGGAGGTAGCATATGATCAGTAACCGATGATACTGAAGGAAGAAGTCCAAGCTGTACTGAAGACATTGGCGAAAAACAAGGTTTCAGGAATTGACTGAATACCAATTGAGATGTTTCAACAAACAGATGCAGCACTGGAGGTGCTCAATCGTCTATGTCAAGAAATTTGGAAGACAACTACCTGGCCAACCAACTGGAAGAGATCCTTATTTATACCTATCCCAAGAAAGGTGATCCAACAGAATGCGA
>NW_004444187.1:2681573-2689875 GCF_000243295.1 Trichechus manatus latirostris
TAGTCAATGTCACTGAACTGTGCATGTAGAAATTTTTGAAATGGTGTATCTTTGGCTATGTGTATTTTTACCAAAAAAAAAAAAAAGGTTGAGAAGTTAGAGGGTTGACGTGTTGTGGGGTTGTTAACCAATGTCAAAAAACCATATGTGTACTACTGTTTCATGAGAAACTATTTGTTCTGTAAGCCTTCACCTGAAGTACAATAAAAAAAAAATATTGTAAACGAACAAAATAAGAATACTTTTACAGTAACAAATGGTGATAATAGCTGGGTCACAAATGAATCAAGAACATTTAATTCCATTTAATAAAAGGTAATAAACTTATACACAAAGAAATGTAAACTAAAAATAAACTTTTTTGAAATTTGCTATAGAACATTGTCTAAATTGGATAATTTCAACAAGCTCCCTCACTCTTCTTCCCTTTCTGTGGCAAATGTACTTCCATCACTCTTTTTTATTTTGTGTTTGTTTTTTTCAGTTCAGTTGAATACAATTAAAATGGTCCCTGGGTGGCTCAAATAGTTAGTTAAGAACTCAACTGCTAACTGAAAGGTTGGTGTTTGGAACCAACCGAGGGGTGCCTCCAAAAGTTATAGTCTTGAAAAACCCTGTGGAGCACAATTTTTCTCCTCCGCATGTATGTAGTCACCATAAGTTGGAGTCAATGCAACTGGCTTTTTTGTTCGTTTAAGGTAGTAAATTGTAATTAGAAGTAACATTAATGTATCAAACACATTCAATGAAATCCTAAATACTTTCTGTGGGATATGTGCAAACCGTTAAAATAAAATGTGACGAAGTCTAAACAACAGGGAAAAAAAAGTACCAAGTAATAAATACCTGTAGCGAATTTGTGGGATGCTTTTCCTAAATCAAAGATTTCCTGGAAGAAGTGATAACTGAGTTTTTGAAGGAAAAAGAGTAGAGACACTGGGACAGAGGCTGGAAGAATACACATAAAGTTGCATAGGCATGGAACAGAGCTGCATGGAACAATGTGGCAGATTTGGGAAATTAAGTTACGAAAGGAAAGGACAGAAGGTGCTTATGGCAATTACTCAAATGATCCAATTTCGTGATGATGGTTTAGTTGAAAGATTGTGAGGTCGAGTTGTTTGTGAACTGACAACTGTTATTTTCAAGTTTTTTATTTCAAAAATTCAAATAGAAAAAACATAGAGAGAACAGTATAGTGAACCTCCATGTATTCACCCTCTAAAATTTCAATGACAAGTTTGTTTAATCTATATTCTCATCTAAAACTCCTCACCCTACCCCCAACACCACCACTGGAATGTGTTGGAGCAAATTCCAGACATTATATCATTTCATCAGGAGATAGTTCAGTGTGTGTTTCTATAAGGACTTATGAAAAAAAAAAAAAACTGCTATACACATAAAATATTAATTTAACAATAATTCCTAAAGATCCTCAAATATCGAGTTAATGTTAAAATTTTCCTAATTATTCTCTCAACAAATTCTGAAGAACAGTGTAGTATGGATACCTTTTGTCATGATTATATCTATATATTTCACATAGAAGTGCATTTTTTGGCTGAAATGATCAAGGTTCTATTAACATGCAACTCTCTGTATGTTGGGAGCCCTGGTGATACAGTGGTTAAGAACTATGGCACGCTACGGATGCTAACCAAAAGGCTGTCAGTTCAAATCCATCAAATGTTCCTTGGAAACCCTATGAGGCAATTCTCTGACCTATAGGGTTGCTGTGAGTCAGAATTGACTTGACAGCAACGAGTTTGGGTTTTTTTGGTTTTTCTGTATATATAAATAGGAAAAAATGATCTAAAAGTGGAAATCACCAAACAGAAGTAAGGCCACCTATTAATAATATTATGCCCCAATGAATTGAAGCAAAAAGCTAACAAAAAAGAAGACAATTTTTCTTTTTATTTATCTTCCTCACTCTGAAAAATAATTCTGCTTTGACTTAATTTTAATTTTGGAAAGACACTGAGTCTTAACTAAAGTTGAGAAAGTAATGATTTGGAATAATTAAAGTGATAATAGCTTTAATATGGGGGCAAAGTTATAAAAACCCATTACCATGTAACCTTTACTGTCACTGATAATTTGTGCTTGTATATGTTTTCGTGCATCCTTCATAAAAAGCACATTCTATTATATGTGATTAAAATTTACGTTATTTCAATGGACATGTTTCAAATAATATTGACTTATAATGAGTCTTAAAGTACTTAAATTCTAGAACACTGAACTCAGTTGTCAGTCAGGCAGTTAGTTTGAGGTAAACTATTAACGAAATAAGTATCATCTTGTAATAGGGAGAAAAGATGACAGAACACAGCACAATTTGATTTTCAAAGACACGTTAATGAAGGTTAATTTTTTAAATGAATTTACTACTTTATAGAGAGCAGGAAACTGCTTGGCTATCCCCCTTGGTAGCTATAGGAAATGAATGAAATAATTACTAAAATCAGTAAATGTGAAGAAAGCAAAGGAAAACATAAACCAGACAAAAATACATTTCCAGGCCCAAATGTTTAAGTATTCTGTATTTTGTCATTTGCTAAACCACAAATAGGCATACACAGAACCACAGTCCAGCATACCTTTGTGTCTAACATAAATAAAGTTTTGAGCACTGCTCTGCAAATCAATCAGAATGGACCATGAATTACACATGATATATATGTATACAAAAGAATTGTCAGAGACTAATTGGAAAATTACAGTTGGGCATGAATAAATGTTGGAAACCTTAAACTACAGAGAAGCAATAAGAAATAAACTAGAAAGAGCAGGCGACTTCCCTACAGGCAGTGCACAGTTCTACCTGATAAAGCTGGATTCAGCATAGATACTTCAGAAAAATTATTTACTATTTGAAATATTTATATATGAATTCATAGGCTATCTTGTTTAAGCCTCATTGGATCTGCAAATGGTTCCTTAACTTACAAGCGAAAGTACTTATCAACTAGCAACAGATGGAAAAAAAACTGCACGTGGAATAAAATCAGAGTCAAAATATTTCTTTTAAGAAGATTTTTTTCTCCTAAAATTGTCACAATTAGTAACTCACTGATAATCTTTTCCTATATTAAAGGTAAAAATTATTTTAAAAAATTTTAATCTTAAATAGAGGTTTCTCAGCTTTAATCAGGTTTGTTGGATAAGAAAGTTATTGGGTAGTGGAAAATGACCAATACCGCTTTTGAAATGACTGTTCAAAACATGCATGCGCAAAGTTTTTTTTCTATCAGAGGTAGAACAAAAAGAAATGTAAGCTCACTGGTTAACTCTTGAAATGTACAAGTCCCTTGTGTCTACAGACTCGTTCACCTTACTTGCAGTAACCGACAGCGCTATACACAAAGTAAACAATTGTTCCCAACTTCCAGAAGCCTGCAGAGGTCAGTATAGCAACAGCAACAAGACGCCACATAGCTAAGTGGATCAACCCTGAAGGTAGACAGTGAGATCACATACTTATTTATACACACCAGCATCCTGAACATTAAAATGGGATTTGGAATAATTAAGATAGACTTTCTTTGAGTCTTTATAAAAAATGCATTTTAAAGAAAATCAACATTTGGGAAATTTTGCTGCTTAAGAAAAAGGAGGATGGGTGGGGTGGGAAAATAGGAAACGGAACTTAAAATTGAAGTAATGACCACTTTATATAAAAATAAATACATGCTGAAGGCTTTGAAAAAATGTTCTGTTTTTTTGAATGGAGGATGTATTCCTCACACCCAATTCACTAGCTCCTAGCATCTGTCATAAACTCTTTAATAAATAACGTGTACAAAGCTGTGATTTTTTTGACATTGAAATATAACTGACATTTTCTTAGTTTTAGCAATGCTCCATAATTCAATGTAAAACATGCTTCCAAATACAATAATAGTTCTCAGGTACAATTTACAATTTTCTCGGGACACACTGAAGCTAAGTATTTCAAACCTGAAAATGTAAATGTATGTATATCTCTGTATCCACTTTTTTTATGAGAGCATTTTCCCAGTTTTGTTTTTCATAAAAGTGAAGGGTTGACAGGTTTTAGAAACTGCACTCTGTTAACCAGAAGCTGTCTTCTCCATGATGACCTGTCAGTGACCTTTGTCATGACATTGAAGGACTACCCTCTCCTGGGGTGAGAAGTGATTCAACTTCAATAGTTCCTCTGCTCCAGACATGTATAAAACAGAGACTATAAACATATACTGTAGGTTTATTTTGGCTCCAGTTAAGCTGACACCATCAAACTCATTTAGTTTAGAACTTGCAGACATGGTTTCAGTATCAGCTCTCTGCTGCAATTCAAAAGGTTAAAGAAAAGCTAGCTAAAACCAACACTGGGCTTTTGCAAGGACAGCAGTTACCTTTGGTAAAGCAAATTTGTCATACTTTTATACCTAATACCATAAGTGCCACTGTCTTTCAGCTGTGTCTTAATGCCAGCATGGATGGGCAAAATCAACAGATTTCTCAAAAGTTCAGAAGATCGATAGACAGGTAGATTAGACAGATTTTTAAAGAGTATTTATATATTTATTAGGAGCCCTGGTGGTGCACTGGTTAAAGTGCTGGATTGCTAACTGAAAGGGGGCGGTTTGAAACTACCAGCAGCTCTGTGGGAGAAAGATGTGGCAGTATGCTTCTGTAAGGATTTATAGCCTTGGAAATCCTATGGGGTTACTATGAGTCAGAATTGACTTGACAGCAGTGGGTTTTTGGTTTTATAAATTTAAGCTTTATTTTCCCCTGGATGTATGTTAGCAGGCATATGTGTCCAAAAAAAAAAAGTCAATGAATTCCTCATGCAAGCAATGAATTTTTACTGCCCATAAATAAATGTAAGCTTAATTTTTTCCTACTTTTTTATTTGTTGTCACTTTTATCTAAAATCTGTTAGTATGCTCTGAGAACTACGTCTCATCTTTGTAGCAATTGTGGTCATGTTTTCTAATCCATAGCAATATGATGGAATCTGAAAAGCTTATGAAATAGGTCAAGACAAATAACCTTACTGTGGATATACAATGAAATTAATAATGCTTAGCTAATGGCTAGATAATACATTCTCTGTCCTACAGCAAAAAACAACCATCAAATTTATATAAACCAATAACACATGAGGCCACAAAGAAAATCTAAAAAAAATTCGAAATGCAGAAATTATTTTAGATTTTATCTTGACAGATCACAATAAAACCAGGAATTAATAACAAACTGCAAATTGAAAAAAGTCACTTGGAACTTAAAAAAAAAAAATCTCACCTAAATAATGCTGTCAATGAGCGTGCCAAATCTGAAATTACCGATTGCTAAAATAGCAATACTGAGAACACTACAAACCAAATTATACGACGTGCAGCTAAAACTATAATCAGACAAAAATTCAGAGATGTAAATGGTTAAATTACAAACAAGAAAAAAAAAAGTATTAACTCAAATAGTTGGACAGATCAAAATAACCAGAATTGAAGAAAGGAGAAAAAACAAAAATTAAGGAACACAAAATATGGAAATGGTAACATTAACAAATCAATCCAAGCCATTGTTCTTTGGAAAACTCAAAATACACTAAACTGTTGATATATTTAATGCGGTAAACTGAATAATGATCACCCAAACATACCCACATCCTCATCTCTGGAATCTGAAGACATGTTACCTTATGTGGAAAAAGGGATTTTGCAGATGTGAATTAAGTTAAGGCGGGAGTTGAGATGGGGAGATTCTTCTGGATTATCTTTATCCAGATGGGTCCAATGTAATTACAAGGGTCCTGACTAGAAGGAAGCAGCAGAGCTGGACTCAGAGAGAAGACGTAAGGACTGAAGAGAAGAAGTCAGATAAGAGAGAATATACCACAGTGCTGGCTTTGAAGATGGACAAAGGAACCAAGGAATACTTACAGCCTCTAGAAACTGGAAAAGTCCAGGAAACAGATTCTTCCCTAGAGCCACCAAAAGGAACACAGCTCTGCTTTAAGCCACTAAGTTTGTGACAATTTGTTATTGTGGCAGTAGGAAATTAATACAGCCAATAAAGCAAAGGAAAAACTTGCTTAAAGAGAATTAAAAATAAGGCTGAATATAAAACAACAGGTATGGCTGAGAGTACAATTAGTAGATCACTACATACAACTCAATGCTAATAACATTGCTGGAAAAAAAAAGGAAAAATCTTCTGGAATGATTCCTAATCTGGCTAGCAAAGGGTGCAAAAATATATGATTACAACTTCATTTTTAAATCTAGATACAAACATTGTAAAATATTTGCAGAGCAAATTCCAAAGAATATTGAAAATAAACCATCATGATACATATTAATATGTTAAGCCTCATAAAAATTCCATGAGGAAAATGAACTTATTTTCCCCATTCAAGGATGAAGAAACTGAGGTTAAGTAATAGGCCAAAAACCACCTAGCTAATAAGTTTCAGAGACAGTATCTAAACACAAGGAGTCTAGTTTCAGTGTTTGTCTTGTAACATTTTTATTCCAGAAATGCAAGAATGGACTAAAATAGGAGAATCGATTTCAGTAAATCATTAAATCAATGATTCAAAGAAAAGTACATCAATATTTTGTCATATCTCAAAAATATTTTGATGAAATACAATATCCCTTTCTAATAAAATTTTAGCACAAACTAAAAATAAAAAATATATGATGAAAAAATTTACCCCAATATTAACCAGCAATTTACTTGACTTTGAAACAATGAATACATTTTCTTTAAAATTAGGAACTAGAACAAGATAAGGATGTCTATTATCACTATTATTCAAGATGATTCTGAAAGTTCTAGAGAATACAATTCAGGAAGGAAAAGACAAGGCATAAATATTTGAAAGAGAGAGATAAAATTGACATTGCCAGCAAATCACATGATTGTTTAGAAAACACAAAAGAATTGATTAAAAATAGGCCTAAAAACAAGATTAGTAATGTGACCAGTTAGAAAAATAGATATCTAATATATTACCAAAAAAGTATACACCATACAGTAACAAAATTATATCAATTACAAAACAATGAAAGTATGTTCTATCTAGAAATAATTTTAAGACAAAAAAAAAAAAAGTTGCAGCTTCCTTGAGACAAAAAAAAAAAAAGTATGGTTGAATGACTAATGGTTTCTTTTGTAGCCCTCCTCAGTATGTCACCCCAGAAAGTTGCTTCCTCAAAGTGACCCTATAAAAATGCCCCTTGCTCAACTTATTTGTTCTAACAGTTTTTTTTTTTTTGTAGATTCCTTAGGATTCTCTCTATGCAAGATCATGTCATCTGAAGATTGAAATAGATTTACTTCTTCCATTATACTTTGGATGTTTTTACTTCTTTTTCTTGCCAAAAGGCCTTACCTAAAACCTCTAGTACAAAGTTGCATAGAAGTGGCAAGAGCAAATATCTTGTTTTATTCCTGATTTTAGAGGGAGAGTATTCAGTCTTTAATGATGAAGTCTGATGTTATCTACTTTTTTTTTTTTTTTTTGGCCTGTGGCGTTTATCAGGTTGAGTCAATTCTTTTCTATCCCTATTTTGTTGAAAGTTTCTATTATGCAAAGCCATGGGATTTTTCAAATTCTTTTCAGCACCTACTTAGATGATCATGTGAATTTGTCCTTTATGCGATTAATACAGTTTGTGATATCCAGTGATTTTCATATGTTAAACCAACCTTGCATCCTAGGATAAATCTAATTTGTTCACGGTATATAATCCTTTTTATACGTTTTTGTGTTAAGTTTCCTAGTATTTTCTTGAGGATTTTTGTGTTCATACTCATAAGAGATATTGGTCTATAGTTTTTGTTTTGTTTTTATTATGATGTCTTTATCTAGTTTTGATCTCAGTTACACTGCCTCGTAGAATGAGTTGGGTAATGTTCCTATCTCTTCTGTTTTTGGAAGTGTCTGTGAAGGACTGATGCCTTTTTTAAAAGTCTGGTCGAATGTACCAATTAAGCCACCTGGGCCTGGGCTTTGCTTTGTGGGAAGTGTACTGATTACTAATCCAATCTCTTGATTTAGGTCTATTCAGATTTTCTATTTCTTTTTGAGTCAGTTTTGGTAAGTGTATCTTTCTACTAATTTGTCCATTTCATCTAAGTTATCTAATTTGTTGGCATACAATCCTTCATCGTATTCCCTTAATCCTTTAAAATCTTTTTTTTTTAAATTATTTCTGTAAGATTGATAGTGATGTATCCTTTCTCATTTCTATTTTTATAATTTGAGTTTTTCATTTTTTCTCATTCTATTTTTTTCCATGGTCAGTCTAGG
>NW_004444187.1:2692167-2693089 GCF_000243295.1 Trichechus manatus latirostris
AGGATTATTTTCAAGACTTGAGGGCTAATTAATGTGTTCTGCTGACTTGCTTGGTGCCTGTTACGCCTTCTTTCCTTCCAATTTCTCCCATTTGTAATGGAAATATCGACCTTGTGGCTTTGCACCATTGTACTTTGGAAGCAGATAACTTGTATTCTAGATTTCACAGATGAAGAGGAATTTTTGGATTTTGGACTTGGTGTTGATTTAAGATTTTTGCTATGATATGATGGGATGAATATGTTTTACATGTGGCAAAGACATGAATTTTGGGGGTTAAAGGGTGGAATGTCATGGACTGAATTGTGTCCCCCCAAAATATCTGTCAGCTTGGCTAGGTCACGATTCCCAGTATTGTATGACTGTCTACCATTTTGTCATCTAATGTGATTTCCCTATGTGTTGTAAATCTCATCATTATGATGTAATGAGATGAATTAGTGGCAGTTATATTGATGAGATCTACAAGATTAGATAGTGTTTTAAGCCAATCTCTTTGAGATACAAAAGAGAGAAGTGAGCACAGAGACATGGGGACCTCCTACCACCAAGAAAACAGTGCCAGAAGCAGAGCACATTCTTTGCACTTGAGGTTTCTGCCCTGAGATGCTCCTAGACCAAGGGAAGATTGATGACAAGGACCTTCTTCCAGAGCCAACAGAGAGAAAAAGCCTCCCCCTGGAGCTGATAACCTGAATTTGGACTTGTAGCCTACTAGAGAGTGAGAGAATAAATTTCTCTTTGTTAAAGCCATCCATTTGTGGTACTTCTGTTGCAGCAGCACTAGACAACCAAGACAGTCACCCATGGCTGATAGGTTTCAGTGGAGCTTCCAGACTATGGCAGACCAGGAAGTGGGATGTGATGATCTACTTCTAAAAAAATTGGCCACCGAAAACATTGTAAATAGCAGCAGAGCACT
>NW_004444187.1:2695867-2696565 GCF_000243295.1 Trichechus manatus latirostris
TCCTATACTTTGGACATGTTATCAGGAAAGGACATCATGCTTGGTAAGGTAAAGGGTCAGTGAAAAAGAGGAAGACCCTCAGTGAGATGAACTGACACAGTAGCTGCAACAATGGGCTCAAACATAGCAATGATTGTGAGGATGGCACAAGATTGGGAAGTCTTTTGTTCTGTTGTCCATAGGGTCACTATGAATCAGAACCAACTCAATGGCCCCTAACAACAACACCATCAACAATTCATTCTATTGTGGTTGGAGAACATATCTGGTATGAATTCAATCCTATTAAATTTATTGAGTATTGTTTTATGGCCTAGTATATAGTCTATGTTACAGAATGTTCCATGTGTGCTTGAGAATAATGTGTATTCTGCTGTTTTTGAGTTTAATGTTATATAGATGTCTATTAAATCTAGCTGGTTTATAATGTTATTCAAGTCTCCCTTTTCTTGTTGATCTTTTTCATAGTTGTAATATCCTTTATTGAAAGTAGAGTATGGTAGTTCTCCTAATATATTTTTATTTCTTCCTTCAATTCTATGAGTTTTTATTTCATGTGTTTTGGGACTCTGTTGTTAGGAGCATAAATGGTTATAATTGTTATGTTTTCTTGATGGATTGACACTTTTATCATTATTAAATGTCCTTCTTTGTCTCTAAGTCTATTTTGTTTACTATTAGAGTAGCCACTCCACCTT
>NW_004444187.1:2698727-2699674 GCF_000243295.1 Trichechus manatus latirostris
ATGTTTGAAGACGAGTCTGTGAAGAGGGCAAGTGGGGAAATTCTCATGGCTGATGGCCAAAGAACCTTTTTCCCTTCTTTTTTTTTTTTTTTCTAAAGAGCTTTTAGGAGAAGAGAATTCTAAAAGTCAAGTTTAGCTTTTTTAAGATGTGAATATTCAAGCTCTGAATTAACTCTTTAACAAAAAAAACTACATACGCAAAACAAACAGAACAAAAGTAAAATGGTAAGGTGAGAGCCAGTATGCACAAACTTTCAGTATTCTCCTGCTGTTACTTTCAGCCCTCTAGCCTTGGTGGCACACTGATTAAGAGTTCAGCAGCTAATTAAAAGGTTGGCAGTTTGAATACATCAGTTGCTCCCTGGAAACCCTACGAGGCAGTTCTACTCTGTCCTATAGGGTGGAATCAACTTGATGGCAATGGGTTTGTTTGTTTTTTTATCGCTGGTGTTGGGCTGTCTTCCACAACATGATCTACCATACAACTTGATCTAGTCAGTCAGACAATTTGTACTCAGTAACTTGGGAGAATATGTTGTTACTACAGCTCTCTGATTGGTTGAGAACGTCAAGTTAAAATCTAAGATCTTAGGCTGAATTTGAGGAACTTAAGAATTAATTTAGCATTGAGCTCCTTTGAGCTGGATGCTACTTACTCAAAAAGGGTTTGGCAGCAAGTGTACATCACATGATCCTTATGGTTGCAAACTTCTCTTCAACAAAGCAACATGCACCAGATAAAAGAAAGGCTGTGGTGGGATTTTTGGGCTGGATTCAGTTTTATCTCCACCTACGACTACATGCCCAAAATCATATAAACAAAGATTTCATAGTTTATCTAATGTTCCAGGATTAAAATTAGTTACCTTGGCTCTCCTCGTTGAATCCTAGAAGGTGGACTGAATCCAAGAAGCACTGTGCCTTTGCATTGCTGATATGTGGTTTCA
>NW_004444187.1:2700278-2702431 GCF_000243295.1 Trichechus manatus latirostris
GGGATCTGTGCTGGCACACTCAACTTGCTCACATGTGCCCTCACTCCAGTTAATATTTTACTTATCCTCTTCTTTTAACCTGGATGTCTTTCTCCTGAAATTAAAATCTCATTCATCCTTTAAGAGTGGCTTAAATGCCCATTCTGCCGTTAACTATTTCCTTAATCTCCTTGTATTTATCTCAGAATGTTGCCAGTACCTCTGTTTCAATTAATTTCCTTTGACGTGTTATTTGTTATTAAGTCACTTGGAGGCTATCTCACCCACTAAATGCAAAGCTCCTTGAGAGCATGGATTGTATCTCATTTATGAAATCTCTCAGCAATTAGCCTTAAATATTGGTATTTTACATTAGCTAAAAATGTCAAAAGGCTAAACTTATACAGAAACTAATTGAGAAAAAATTCTAATTTTTTTTTTTTTTGGTACTAGGATTTTATGGAAAAAAAAAAGTCCTAGGAAAATCAGAGGGGGAAGAATGCCACACCAAGACCATGTAGTATGGTAGAGTACATAGACTCTAGCTATGTGCAAATTTGCTATGGTCTTTGAGTAGCAAAAATGTTAACAGTGTCCACAAAGGTTTTGACTAACTGGACTAAACTGTCAGGTTACTATAACTGAACAAGTTAGCGTATTGTCTTGAGTTAAACTCTGACTAGGTGTCTAGCAAGACAATAACAAAGGGAATTGACTGAACTTTTCAACTTTTACTGTTTATTTAGACATTGTATAGAGAGAGCCAAAAAGAAGTCTCTCCAAAAACACCTCAAAGAAATTTTTCCTCAACTGCATAAGATCATGAGAAAAAAAAATTCCTCTATTCTCAAATGACACTTTAACGTTATAGGAGTGGAGTGTGGGGAAATCAGTTCAGCCACGGATTATCAAAACAACAGGAATATAAACCCGGTATCAATTTATAATATTTGCCGAAATAAACTGACTCTGATTCAAACTGTCAGCTAGGTTACTTGGCCTTGAAATAAAATACCAAACATGTACTAAGTAGAAAACTTCTGCAATGAGAGCATGACCTCTTTTTTATAATATTACCTTAACATGAATTCAACTGATTGATAAACAGAGTTCAGATTGGCTCTTTCGTATGAAAACAATTCAATGTTGAATTAAAAGCATTGTCAAAGTTTTTACACAACTTCTCTACTGGTGCACACATTTTATACTTTGCAGAAACCATTATGCAGTTATTCTTAATCCATTCTACCCAGCTCCACAGAGCTGGATTTCTCCCACTCTGTTTCCTTTGAAGAGTGATTGGTCTGTCATGATCTGACTCTTAGTGAGATGGTCACGTCTTTTTGTTTGTTTGTCTTTTTGCCCTAAAATGTCTTTCTTACGTGGATAGTTTAGCACCTAAACTAAAAACTTGTAAAGCAAAGGGACTGGAAGTAGTTCAAGTGCAGTAAGTTAAAAGAAGCAGGCTATAAGAGCGTGTGCAAGATAGGGCATTGTGCCAGTGTAGGGCTGTGTACCTTAATGAATGGCATCAAAGAGGACCTGTACCCTTTAATGCTATCATTCCATGAGATACTTTCAGCTGAACTATTCCACTCAGGGTGGTGACCTGTGGTCCCTGAGGTTCTTAGTTGTCTTGTGCATAGTAATCCATTTTCTGTTTCCTGTATCCCCTATCTACCCACCCATATATCAGCGATTGGTTTGAAAGAATCAAGCAGAGACCTTACAAATGCCTAAAGACCAGAAATTCTGTCAAGGGGAAAGAAAAATGGAAAAGAGAAGAAAGGGAAGGAATCCCCAAATCCCTGCACATGCAAAAGCCCGTCACCTGCTTTCTTATTTTTTCCCCACTTCTAAAGAAGATGAGTCAAATAAGAGCTCATTCAAAACCACATGAGTAAAAATGAAGTTGTGTGTTTTTCACATCCTTCAGAACAGGCAGAGGGATGAAAATGAGGGCGCGTTCCCTATAGTCAAACAAGCCCAGAAGTAGCAAACTCTGACTTAGCCATGAGCCAAATAAGCGGCTCCTGAATAATCAGGCCTTGGTTTAAATCCATAGAGATGTCCTTTTAATGTGTATGAGGTGGACTTTTGATTTCATCTTTGGGACAAATTTTAAAGTTATTTTGTGACTGTGGCATAAAAAATGAAGGAAACCCTTTTAATGG
>NW_004444187.1:2704309-2713606 GCF_000243295.1 Trichechus manatus latirostris
TGAATCTTCCTCCAATCCTGATGCCCCGGTTCTTCTTCCTACAGTCCAGCTTCTTGGATTATTTTCCCAGCAAAAATATGCATAGGAAGGTTTTTTTCCTGAATATGTAATGCTTTTAATTCAATAGCTTGACCTCAGCAAATGAAAGTATGAATACTTACTATGCTTCCAGGATAAAGGTAAAGCCTAACCTTAGAGGTAGTCATCATGCTTTTTGAAAACATAAAGTAACAGATCAACACTAATTCTGTTTTGCTAGTGGCAGAGATTTCATCCTGATGAAAAATAGCTGCTAGCTTTCAGAAGAGAATCCCTTAATTAATGATTCATTGGTAAGACAAATACATGGATTAAAAGAAAAAAAAACAAAACATTGTAATAGTGGAATACTTCCTTATATGGTCTTTTATCTTTTCCCCTTCTTTGTTCCTTTATGTCAGGAAGTAGGACTATTCCATTAAATCTTTCACTATTAGTTCTAGAAATAATAACACTGCCCTTGTTCACTACAGTAAGAATTTTGAGATAGCACTGCTATTCTTAATCATTGCCCAATCAAAGTATGCCACCCTCTGACTCTGAGTATAGCTTCTATCCAAGCACACATAAGATCAAACAAAACAATAACCAACCAAATATCATTATAATAGTGACCTAAGCTACATTTCTATGGAAGAATCCTTTTGTGTGTGTGTGTAACTTTAAAAGTCGAATTATTCTTTTTTGGTTAAAATTATGCAGCTCTAAAGTAACGCTGAGTAAATGAATTATGTGTGCATTAAAAAAATTCTTCAAAGTTTTCATTAGCTGTAACATAAAATAGCTTTAAGCTTTACAATGTTCTATTCCGTTGGAGACTCTCATGTCTTTGTGATATTCTGGTGACAATTTCTATTCTCAGTGTCAAAAACAACTCTGCTATCTGGAGCAAGTCATGTAATATTCTCTCCTTTTAATATTCTAATCGTGAGGTGTGAAGTGAAATGGTTGCACAGTGTAATGGTGGTAAAGAAGTGGAGTGTCAATGAGACGGGGAAGGTGACAGACTCGGAATAGGTCCCTGAGGTGCTCTCCAAGTGCACTGGATAAAGATTCCTCTGGGAAAATTTTCTCATTAGTTCTCAGACACAGTTCAGTAATTCAATAGCACCAGGTTACCATTAGTCACAAGACCAAAATATGTTACTTTCCATGCTTTAGTTCCTTTATTTGTATATGTCATTTTCAGACTGAAAATTATGAGCCCTTCTCTCATGCAAAGCCAGTCAGTAAGTTGTTTACATATTGAAGTGTGATACATGACAAGCAGATTTGGTAGGTTTTTATCGCTGATGTATGAAACAAATTCAAAGTGAAAGAGATATTTTAAACCATTCTAATGATACTTCCTGAAACAACCATCAGTTCTTATATACCAGAATTATTAAACACACACACACACTCATTTTCATAAGAAAATCTAGAAAGCATTCAGACGTAGTTGTTAAAGAAAAGATGAAATTTTCAAAATGCTCTCCCACCCTTATTTTTGCTTATAAACTTTTGTCACTGTTTAAAGGCAATCTATTTATAAAACAAATCACTCTTTCATGACTATATGCTCTGCTTCAGAAATTATAAAGTTGTCTTTCTAAAATCAGAAAATACTGAATGATTTTTCTACATATGTGAATATCAAATATACACTTTTTTTACTAAAACAGTGGTGAAAAACTTAAAAACCCCAGTTGATAGCTAATTTTCTATGCAATTACTGAGTAAAAATGTTAAAATGTATAGGTTATAATTCTACATGTTTTATTTTTCACTGCCAGAAAAGATATGTACCTTTTTCTATGCTATCAAAGTTAGCAGCACTCCCACTCTGCAACTGAAAGCATAATAGGCTAGGGGTTGTCTCCCTCATTATTCGCTAGGTCAGGAAGAAAGGAGTATCCACCCCCATTGGTCATTTAAGTCCTACTGGTTACATTAGGGAAGCAGTAATGAAATCCGTGAAAATGAAAATTAGATACTAGACTAACTGATTGTTGTAGATTTTCTTACATTTCATAAGAAAACTCACAGCATTTTCCTTTACAGACATCAGTGATAGTCATTCTTATGTTTAAAAGAAAACTAGTACACCATGTTGCAAAAAATTACTCAACATGTTTTATAATGTGTTCTGGTGGAAATATGATTTAAATGTATCCATCAAAAAAAACACCATGGCAGAATGGAAGAGGAAGCTAATTTTTGGTAATGCAAACCGTCTCTTACAAAAAATGTAATGATAAGTAAACTGCAAGAGGAACTTATGTATTAGAAATAACGATGAGGCATGGGAAAGAACAGACTTTTCTAAATGAATTGGTTAAAAACACTTCCTAATAGAAACACACTTTTATCAAAACAGTAATGATCGAGATTCCAAACAAACGGTCAAATGCTTTTGTTTATGTGCTACCCATAGAGTTATTGTTCAATTATGAATTGTAAATATTTATAAGTGATTCATATTAAAGAAGTTGTCAGCTGCTGCTACAGTTCTTCACCTTCTGTCATCCCAACTATCAAGGGGGCTGATTCAATCACTTTCTTGTCAGGCTACCTTTCTTCCCCAGCATGCTCAATTCCCCAAACACAGCAAAATAGAAATAAATGGAAAGTGCCAATGACGCATGATTGCCAAGAGGTATCAAGTTTTTTAAGGTCCTTTGCTGACTAAATTTTAAATTAGCAAAATCATGCAATTCATTTCCCAAGGCAATAATCTTTATATATTTTATAAACATCATTGAAATATGTATTTATTGTCTTCTGATTTGTCTGCTTTCATATGGTTGGAATTATAGCCGCTTTTAAAGTTTAAGTAGATGTAGTTTATTCCATATTTCCTCAAAAGATCCAAAAGTTAGGCTAATAAGAAAAAAGTATATTTCAATTAGAGGAAAAATGGCATGAAATTTTAAGAGTTGGGAACTGTGCTATACTATTAAGAAGTTTAAATGTATATTTTAAATCTTTAGGCTCCAGTCGAAGTCGTATTCAGCAATTAAGTCCAAATCTTAATGTTTAGCAAATAATACAGAATAGTTCCCAAATCTTGTAATTTCATGCCATTTCCCCTATAAGTCATCTTTAATGTGTCACTGTGATGACAAAAACTGTCATTTCTAATGACTTGGTTGCAATCTAAACTTGCCATTTCTTTACCATTTTCGACTTGGTTTGACTGTATCATGTTTCTGCTGACATAGTGTTTTGCAATATGTTTTTGTGTCTGAGAAGAATATTTCCTAACTAAGGCAAGCGATGGTCCCTGAGATCACAGCTTATGGGTGCAAAACCAACCAACAACAAAAACTCACTGAGTTAATCGATCTGATTATTTTTGAACAATAAAGGTTTCGTTTAAATTTTATGTTGTGAAGAATTGCTTATATCTAGCCCTGGTGGTGTCATGGTTAAGAGCTTGGCTGCTAACCAAAAAGTCAGAAGTTTGAATCCACCAGCTGCTCATTGGAAACCCTATGGGGCAGTTCTTCTCAGTCCTATAGAGTCACTATGATTTGGAATCAACTCAACGGCAATGGGTTTGGTTTGGTTTATATATATAAAACTTAGTATATGCAAAAGTCAGAATCAATAATGGAAACTGAGCAAAACAGTTAAGGAATACTTTTTCTTCAGATAATCTGATCCTCTTAATGAAGGGAGGCCATATAAATAAGGAATGGGTGATTTTTCCAGATTCTGATGTAAGTTAGCTAATGCCAATGTGGTAGCCTTTCTGTAAGTTTTTGTTTCATTTTTCTATTTTTATATGAAATAGCTCTTGAGAACCTTCTAGCAATTTCTTGTGATGTCCTTTATTATCATTGTAGCACAGTGACCTCCTCGCACGTGTTCTCACTGGCACTTACAAGCAGGCCGACTTGATACACACATGCACACACATAAAAGGCAGGGTCACTCAACAGATGTGTTCTTGTGTGGGAATCATATCACTTCTTCTGAAACACTGACGGCATGACTTTCAAGTAGTTTTAAATTTCAAATCAGCTCAGTCCACATTTAATCTAGACATGTTGGTTTAACACCAAGCCACATCAGACCTTTTAAAGTTCAGTGGCTGTGATATAAAAATTCTTCACTGTATTGCACCAATAAATTGAGAAGTGTGGTATAATTCTCCACTATCACTGGAACCATTGTGAAATGAAATAAAGACTTTGATATAAGCCCTCACTCAGGTGCACACTCTTTCACAGTTACGTTCAAAGTGCGTGCTCACAAAATTAATAAAAACTCACATGATGGTGAATCATTTCTGGAAGTCAGAAGTAAAAAAAAAAGACTAACTCCATCATTTTTTTTCTTCCCCTATTGGTCACTTTACATGCCAACAGATTAAAAAGAGGCCGAATTCCTTTTCTCTGAGGACCACCTTTGTAACTGAGTTATTTAGTTTTTTATTTTTTTAAACTAAGCAGTCAAAGGAAAGAGCCACTTGACACCTCCAGCAAGTATCTCAGTTCTTTTTATATTGTCAATAGCTCCACTGATAGCACTGTTCTTTTGACAGCTGAAAGCAGATGTGTGGGTTAAGTATGGGAGCAATTCAAATGTCCATAGTAAACTGCAGGGGGGCAGCGAGAGCTCAGAGAGCAGCAGCTTTAAAGTAATTGACTAATACAGTAAGGATATTAAAGTCATTTAGTGCCAAAAGGGAACACACTGATCCCTGACCCTCAGCCACTTTGGAGTAATCTAGTATTCAATCCAGCGTGTAATGACTGCCAGGCCTGTCAATCCTCCAGGCTCTCCAGTCAAATGCCTGTGGCTACTATTGGCTTATGGTAAAAGGACAGAAATGCAAGGAAATGCTTCTCAATCAGCATATGATGTGATAATGTTATTGCTCCAATGTATTCTATATTGTCCCTGCATAGTTTAACCTGTTGAGACCCATGTCAAAAATTGCCCTTGTTCCCCAGAGGTCTTTACTCAACCTTTTAGTAATACAAGTAGATTTGAAAGGAAAGGGGATAACTCACTTGATGAATAGTTTCCAGCTAATATAAAAAATAATAATAATAATAAGAGGTCAACTGTGGCTTAAAGGCCATCCATGGAAGGTACAAATTAGAGTATGTGTGCTAGTAATCTGATTTGTAAATCCTTGTTCTTTTACTCCAATGGGCAAGATGTTTTATAATAAAAAATATTGACACGGAAATTTATTTACATGGTGGCTGATTCATATTCTGTGCATGCGTCAAAATGAGTTTTAACAGGGGAAGATGTCGTTATAAAAGATTTACTTGTTTCTGCCACTTTGAGCCCATAAGAGTTGGCAAACTTCTGGGAAGCTTGCATTTTAAATGAGGTGTTTTGCATTTGGAAAATATAATTATTGCTACAGGCTGAGAACGGGAAAAAAAGTAAGTGAGAGTGCAGGAAATTGCCATTTTTTATTATTTTGAATTTGCTAATTAAGGCAGTAGAAACTGACCCATATAGAGTCTCTAAAGTTGAAAAGTCAAAATGAGATAATGATTATTCACATTTCATTTTATTGTCTTACAAAGAGTCTTTGTATTTCTTAGTCCTCCCCCCATTTACTTTTCCAAACCCACTCTATATAATCTTTGGAAAGAGAAAGTTCTAGTGATAATAATACACTATTATTTTTAGAGAACATTAATGTTCCGTAAGGGGAGGCATTTTGCCTCTTTCTGTTCTGCAGGAGTCTGCCCGGCTCTCCACAGGGAAGATGTTATACAAAACGAGAAACGAAAGTGAAGATCTAAACCAAACTCGTTGCTGTGGAGTCACTTCCGACTCATAGTGACCCTATAGGACAAAGTAGAACTGCCCCATAGGGTTTCCAAGGCTATAATCTTTATGGAAGCAGACCATATCTTTCTCCCATTGAGCTGCTGGTGGGCTCGAACCGCCAGCATTTCTGTTAGCAGCCGGGTGCTTAACTACCTCGTCAGCAGGGCTCTTTTTAGTGAGAACATTAAGATTCAATAAGGGGAGGCATTTTGCCTATTTCTGTTGTGTAGGAGTCTGCCCAGCTCTCCACGGGGAAGGTGCTATACAAAATGAGAAACAAAAATGAACATCTACTTGCTTGTAAATTTGAAATAACTTTGGTGTCAGAAGCAAATGCCTTTCTCTCTCTTCAACTGGTCCCCTTGATGTTTAGCACCCTAAAGTCATTAATCGATGTTTAGATGCGTTTGAAAAAGCATGCTGGGCATGGTACCTAGTTCTCCCACTTGAGATATTCTGAATTTTGTGTACAATTGTTGGCAAAGAATAAGAGACAGAGGAAAATCTTACTTTTGTGTTAAGTGAATTCCCAGAGTTCAGGGGCAGAATGAGTGCAGGAGGCATCACATCAGGCTGTCTCTGGCAATTTTTCATGAGTACCCATGACAAGCTGTCTCACCACGGGCCTTTGTTTTCATAGAAAGTTCAAATATAATAGGATGGGATACAGCGTGCTATTAACACATAATGGCACAATTATTACCTATCTTATATATATATGACCTTTGTCACCAAGAACATTGATACTCTTCATTATGATGTACTTTTGTAGAATAAGAGGAACAGTTGGACAGCTTTAGAGTTCTTTTCCCTTGTAGTCTAACGATCTGTTTAAAGTTTTTACAGCTTTTCTAGAGGGGTGAAATAGACAGGAAAACCAAACGGGCCAAAAGAATCTTTGGGCTTCAAAAGAGCTTAGGATTAATTTGTTTACTCCCTCTACCTACCAGCTGGCATCACGTAGTTAAGCCATTTCAGGTGAGGGTACATTTAATATAAAATTCTAAAACTCAACATTATGCATATTTGAAAAAAGCAATAAAACTCTGAAATAGTAACTTATTTCTACAAGCAAAACAAGAAAAATCAACCTTACTTTATAGCTACATATTGTATTACAGGATTCTTCAAGGAGTTGAGGTTCATTTCTTCCTACTATTTCCTTATAAAAAGTGGTGAGTCAATTTTCACTCTGTGTATGGTAACCTCATGTTCTAAATGACAGTTGCTAAGTATATATTCAGTCTTCTCTAGAAAGAATGTAAGTCAAGCGTCATCTTGTCTGGGTTAATTCAGTAGGTTCTCCTTTTAGCTCCAATAGAATTAAGGTCACATGTCTTACCTTCATTCTCATAGCCAATATGCAGTTGAAAAGTAATTCATCTGTCCAGCAAATACGGAATTTCAGCTCTGCACGTGACATTATGCCAAACTCTGTAAGGGGCATATAAGAACAGTAAGATGTGATCTCTAATTTTAACATGCTTACAGACCAATATGGGAAGTGATACACTAGACAAATAACTACAGCACACAGTTAAAAGGGGAGAAGGTGACTTAAGTTTACTGAGCAACTACAGCTAGTCGGTCAGTCCACAGAGCTCCAATTAACGGGCACAGGTGCTTCATGGGATATTCATTTTCATTTGTTGAGCTGTCCTTACTGAGATGCAGAATAATCACTTTATTGGAAAGCTAGTAGTGTATTTAAAACAAGTTCTTTCTGCCTCTGAGGCCCATGTTTCCAGCAAGATCGCATCTCTCCCATCATGGGAGCAGTGATGCCAAAATTCCCTCATGTGAGGAAAACCACCTCATGCTCTTCCAAACTGAAATCCCATTTTTCATTTTTAGGAAATTTTTAGGAAAGGTAAGACTCCAAGTGTCAACCATGTGGTACAGTGTAAGCCAGGTGATCTTGATGTGGCTCATCTCTTATTAAATTTATCTTCAAGGCCATGGGATCAAGACTTAAGTCTTATTTTTTATGGTAATCCAAATATAGTAAGAGTTGGATTGGTTAAATGGGCATAGAGAATATTTTTATTCCCACTCAGACCCAGAATTTTCTTCAGCAATTAACACCTATTACAATTCCCAGAGAATAAAGATAATCCCACCATACTACAAAGTTATGGAAAGCCATTAAGCTTATTAGCCATCAAAATGCTTAGTCTATTTATAATCATCAGGGTCCTGCCCTATTTTAAAACAATAAGGAGACAGAAAATTTATATACATGAAAAATTAAAAATGGTATTTTTTTGTGAAATCTACAAATCCACATTTAATGGCAAAATTGTACCAATTGGTTAATATAATGGATACTTGGTCTACTAACCAGTTGAATTTATATTTACTTTTATATTTTCAAGGTATTGGCTTAGAAGCTATTATTCTTATTAAGAGCTATTAAGACAACATACAGAGTTTTTTTAAGTATCAAAAAATTATGAACGGTATCTATTCTTTAACCTGGTATTCTTGGCTTTGTTTTTTAGACTTTTTTTTTATTGCAAATGATGACATATATTCAGATCAATTGTACAAAACATAAGTGCACAACTCAAAGAATTATCATGAGTGAACATCTCAGTAACCACTAGCCAGGTCAAGAAATACAAAATTGTCAGCAATTCACAATTGTCCTTTGGCCATTGCCAATTATTATTCCTGATTTCTTCCTTCCAGTCCACCAACGAAACCACCATCCTGATTTCTAACATTAAAGTTTAATTTTTATTTGGTCTTTAAATTTTGTATACCTGGGATCACTTTTGTATCTCGCTTTTTTCTCTCAACTTTATTACTGACTCTTCTTTGTTCTGTAAATCAGTCATTCACTTATTTTCATTGCTGTACATTTTTTATTTTATGAATATAGCACAATTTATTTATCCATTCTACTGCAGAAGGAGATTTGTTTCTAGTTTGAGAATATTACAAATAATCTGTTCTAAACATGGTGTTCATGTATCTTTTTCTGTTGTGTATATAACAAGGAGTTGAATTTCAGGATCATAAATTCTGCACATGTTCAAATTTAGAAAATGATGCCAGTTTCTGAAATGGTTGTACCAGTTTATACCCTCACCATGAGAGCTCCTGCTGTTTTACATCCTTACTGTTAGTCTTATTAATTTTAGCCATTCTTTGAGGTATTTAATGGTATCTCATTGTTTTAATTTACACTTCCCGGATTACCAGTGAGGATAAACACCTTTTCATATGTTTATTGAGTAATTTCAGTAGGTTTTGCAAATTGTTCTAAAAAATTGCATTGATGGCATCAACAATATAGAATGCATGTTTCCTCACACCCTTGACGGCACTGGCAACCATTAAACTTTAAGGGAAAAATGGAATCACATTATTTCTGCTATACATTTCTTTCCTTATCACTGACTTTGAGTCTTCTTCTATGTTTGCTTGTTTGTTTTTTACAATTTCTTTTGTGTGTGTGTCTGTGGT
>NW_004444187.1:2715062-2716683 GCF_000243295.1 Trichechus manatus latirostris
CAAGTGTGTCAAAGACAGTTTAAGATGGCTAACTGAATAAATGAACTATTAGATTTCAAATGAAAATTTTAGGATAAGCCCAATTTAATAATGGCTTACTATTAAATGTCATACACCTACAAATGTTATACAGTTAAAAATACAATTTAATTAATATACATATTTCGATAAACATATTGCCCTGTATGTATTTAGTGGAATACATTGTTTCTCTTAAAAGAATGTTCCTGATCCATCAGAAGTCAGCCTATATACATAGGCGCCACTATAGCCATGTGCATGTAATATATACATAACCAGTGAGCTTCATACAGGGGGAGGGGAGAATTCAAGGTCAAAATTTTATATGCATTCAAATATATCCATGATTACATTTAAGACACATTACCAACAGTCATAAAGAGAATTAAGTACTTGAGTAAGAATTACAAGTAATGATTTTTCTATGTTGTGCAAGTTTTAATAAATTAACTTGAGAGTATGGTTTATCTAAGAAGCAAGCTCTTGTCATCATGAAGTTGTCATTCTTTGGTGCAGTAATCCAGTGTCCAAAGGCCTACTACCAAAGCAACAAAATGTTGTAGACTCTTTTTTCATAAGAAAGCATGACCCGGTTGGACAGTGGTGTGGTTGGGTGACATTCTATACAATTACAACAATCAACCAAACAACTATAAAGTATGCACTGAATGTTTATTATGTATTTAATTAAAATATGCTTGTGAAATCATGAACAACTGAACTGGATATTAAATGACTATAAAAAGAGATCAGAGACCCTGGTGTTACAAAGGGTTAATGTGCTCAGCTGCTCACTGAAAGTTGGTGGTTTAAGTCCACCCCAAAACATCTTGGAAGAAATGCCTGGTAATATACATCCAAAAACTCAGCCATTTAAAACCCTAGGGAGCACTGTTCTACTCTGACATACATGACGTGGCCATGAGTTGGACGGTGACTCATGGCTATTGAGATTATAAAAGGAGATTAGAGACATGAAAATTGCTGTGGGCTGGAAAGGAAGATGATTTCACTAATTAAGGTGGGTTTAGAATAAGCCTTTTAGATTTCAGAAGAAACGAATGCTACCTGGAAATGGAGTTAGTAGGACATTCCAAAGAAAGAGAACAAACTGAACGGCTATTAACGAGTAGCGGTTAAAATATTTTCGAGATGGACTATGGAGACTCTTGAAAACCCTCCCTCTTTCATGATAATTGCAGTTCTATAACTTTTAATAAATAATAGGCTTAAACATCTTCTATTTGGGTTCAAAATATGTCTTGCTGCTTAAAGATCAGGTATCACTGAGATGCTTAGAAGTTACACGAGCATATTCCTGCCTCACTTTTTCTTTTTGGACTGATTTATCCTGTTTTCACTCAGAAATCTAAGAGCGCTCATGAGAGAGACCCATGGGTTTTATTTGTTTGTTTGTTTTGTTTTTAGTTAATTAGTACTAAAATCCTACCCCTCTGCTTTAAAGTTCAGACTAGATAATTTTATTTTTACATAATAAAACTATGATTTCTTTTGTAATATTCCTTTAGGTGCATTTTAAGCTAATAGAACCATTTTATAAAACATATTATAGAATGACAGTGAGGTCCTCTCCAAGCCA
>NW_004444187.1:2717855-2720278 GCF_000243295.1 Trichechus manatus latirostris
CTTTATTTATATTCTCTCTATATTATTCTTGAGTAACTGTAAAGTATTGAAAAATTACTGATTATAAGTAAGCACATTTCTATAAAATAACAATCTCCCGTTTGGAGGTGAGCTTTGAATAAGGCCAATTCAGGGGAAAAGATTATTTTTCTAATGACTCCACTTTGCTTTGGATTCTTTCTTTAAGACAAGGCTTAAAACAATATTATCATATCTAACCCTATGATAGGAGTCCCTGGGAGGTACAAATGGTTAATGCACTGGGCTGTTAACCAAAAGGTCGGCAGTTTAAGTCCATCCAGAGGCACCTGGAAAGAAAGTCCTGGTAAGCTACTTCTGAAAAATAAGCCGTTGAAAACCCTATAGAGCACAGTTCTATTCTGACACATGTGTGATGGCCATGAGTTGGAATTGACTCGACAGCAATTGATTGTTGTATAATAAGATGTGATCTTAAGAAAAAAGGGTGAGGCAAAAAGGAAAAAATAACTAATAAATTGTGTGAGGTAGAAATGAGTCACCAAGAGTTGAATCTTTCAGGAAGATAAACAAAGTTAGTAGTGAGGTATGTGGTAGATGTGCTTTCATAAAAATTATTTAATAAAAGTGACAACAGAAAAAAATAAACATGAAAACCACGAAGTAGATGAAAAATAAGAATATGGAAATCTAGCATAATACCACAGCCCTACTGGCGCAGTGGTTAAGCGTTTGGCTGCTAACAAAAGGGTCGGCAGTTCAAATCCACCAGCTGCTCCTAAGAAACTCTATGGGGCAGTTCTACTCTGCCCCATAGGGTCACTATGAGTCAGAATTCGACTCGATGGCAATGGGTTTTGGATTTAGGATCATACCAAATAAAATTATTTAAAGTGGCTTTATGCTATAAAATATATTTAAGTATCTCCATTAATAGTGAGGCTTGCTTATTCAACTCAGATTTACTAGATGGACATGAAAACATACACCTCCTTCCTTCCAATTTTCCTTTCCCTTTCTTTCTTTATCTACCTCCCTCTTTCCCTCCTTTCCTTCATTAATAGCCTCTTGCATTGCTGGTTTATGCATAATACTCCTGCAAATAAAAATTCAGGAAAGTGTTAATACAGCACTCCATGGGTGGGTGGGGGATTTCAAATAAAAACTTGAAGTATTAAGCTTTTTATGGGTTTGAACAGAAAGAAAGCATAAGCTTGATTTACTATCTCTGTCACCTAAAGAAAGTCTTCTAGGTACAGCCTGACTCCTAACCTTGTTTTCTACTTTCAGGGTATATTGTGTTTCTCTTTTTTTGTTATACAACTGGTGTGCAATGCCACTGATGTTCATAGGGAAGTGAGAGAATTGACGTTTGAAAAGTTCATGTTCTATTTTATGAAGACTAGCTGTATTTTCTATTTTTGCACTATTTTTTTTTTTTTGCTCTTGAAAAAATCCTGATAGAAGTCAATCCTGAAATACTTTGGGAAACTCAACCAAAGTAAAAATTGCACCATTTAAAGATAATAGGTATTCACCTGCTTTGGGTTTTAATTTTCTTCTAGCGTTAAGCTGGAACCTCATGCAAGGTCCTTTCTCAGAACTGAATATCAATGTGTCATGCATACGCTGGTGTCAGAATTAAAAGGAAAATATCATTAACTGTCTTAAGTGCTGATTTTAGGCTTCGAGTGATGAACACACTAGGCTTGGTTTGTTTCACATAGTTGCCCGAGTAGTTGTGTCTTCCAGATCAAAGATTAAGAGAAAAAACCAAACCATGAAATTATTCTTAATTTCATTTGCTTTTTTGATGTCAGAGAAAAGATCGGCTGAAAGCTGAATGCACAGAAACAGGCTTAGCAGGGTTAACAGTCTATAGGGATTGCTTCATTTGTGGCTTTGCCTTTTCCAACATTCCTTCTGGGTGATAATGGTGAAGATTAGAAGATGTGGGGAAACTTTGGCCATGGATAATCTGACAGCTGCAAAAACTAATTGCTGTCAAGTCAATTTCAATTCATGCTGACACCATGTGTGTCAGAGGAGACCTGTGCTCCATAAGGTTTTTAATGGTTGATTTTTCAGAAGTAGATTGCCAGGCCTTTCTCCCACGGCGCCTTTAAGTGTACTCGAACATCCAACCTTTGGTTTAGCAGCCAAGTATGTTAACTGTTTGCACCGTCCAGGTACCCCCAACAGCTGTAAATAACCCACTAATTTCTGAATAAGCTAGTCTATGTCCCCCTACTCTGAATATCATTTCCAATTTTAGGAAACAATGCATAAGGCACCTAGATTAACATGTGGTTGTAAATTCTGTATAGAAAACCAAGAAAAGTAATGCTGGTAAATACTATTTCCTTGGCCCAGTATATATTCTGTGTTATTTTTTGTTAAATACATATACATTAACATCTTATGGCACTGCAAATCCTGAAATA
>NW_004444187.1:2722079-2723749 GCF_000243295.1 Trichechus manatus latirostris
TTTCTTTATGTTAAGGTGTAATCCATACTGAAGGCTGTGGTCTTTGATCTTCATCAGTAAGTGCTTCAAGTCCTCTTCACTTTCAGCAGGCAAGGTTGTGTCATCTGCATATTGCAAGTTTAACAAGTCTGGAGTCTTCTTCCAGTCCTAATGCCCTGTTCTTCTTCATATAGTCCAGTTTCTGGGATTATTTGCTCAGCATACATACAGAAGAGTAAATTACATGGCATTAAAATATTTCTAAGCCACTGATTGGCTTTTTTAACTCTCTTTTTAGCCACCTCCCCCCTTTTTAAAGATAACTGTGTAAGTGATAACTGCAAAGTTCATATTAGTTTTTCTATTTATTTATAATGTCATCTAAACTGTATAGGGCAACACTACCTTCTAGTCAAGATTCACATACATTTTTCTAGATGTTGCAGCACAATCTACCATGAAGAATTCTGGACTTATTAGCCCACATAAACATTATGATAGTAATAGGAGAAATTACAAAACTAATAGTTATGGAGTGCTTATCATTTGCCGGTGCTGAGTTCTTCATATGCATTGTCTTACTTATGCATACAATTCCTCTAGGTCAGTTTCTTCATCATCTCCACTTGATATCAGAGTAAACTGTGGCTCATGAAGTTTAGTGACAGACTCCTAATCATACAGAGAATAAGTGAAGAGACAAAGCCTAGCTTTAAACACGTGACTGTTTTAACTCCACAGCACAAATTCTTAACATAGAAATTCAACACTTTAATCATAAGCTCCAGCTCCCCAGTTTAACAGTAAACAAATGGACCATGGGTCTTCAAAAAGAACAACTGATCAAACAGGACATACACTTCGTCTTGGTTGGGACAAAACACTAAAACAATAGTCATGACTACAAAGGGAGTAGCTAATATGCAAGAAGGAAATAATTAACATTTATTTTAACTAGACCAGAAGCAAGAAGTACCTCAAGTTATTATCTCTGAAAACAGATTTTTACATTGCACAGCTTCATTTTTGTTCATATTTGAACCTTTAAACTATCTTTAAAATTGATGCTGTTTCTCTGAAGAACACTATAAATTTCATAATTTGTTATTTTATATTTTAAATTTCTATCCTTTTTATTTAACCCATTACTTTAAGGACATTTTTACAAATGTGAAAAAGCTCCCAAGTCTGATAAAATGGGTAACTGAGTAGATTCTTTTTAAACCCAATTTGAGTAAAATTTTCAGTCTTTGTCACTATAGATATATTTCTACAATTTATCAAGCTGAAGTTAAATAGGTTAAATCTTGAAGAATATCTACTTGCAGTCATATTTGAAACTCTTCCTCTTTTAGGAAAATGGAAAGATTAACTATTTCTAATTATATCTAATTCTATGTGATATTTTAAATTTTAAATGTGATTCATTTTAACAACGTCATGTTCACTTTGAAAAAGCTAACAAAATTATGTTTTCAATAGCTTATAGGAAATAGATTTTTCCTTATTTCATGGTTCAGTTCCAGAGGGGTTTATTAGTGTTTTTTATCTAACTAAAAAGGCATCTCAAAAAATATACGGACTAGTGAAAACATTATGTTTAGAAAAAACAAAACATGTTTTCTAAAAATGCATTGTGTAGAACTTTATCTCTTTATCTTATCAAACAAAAATTTTACAGGAGAAAGGAA
>NW_004444187.1:2724361-2727004 GCF_000243295.1 Trichechus manatus latirostris
CCTCCGTCTATATTTTAACATAAGTGTAATCAGAACAACTGAAACCATCATTTCTGATTCTTATTTTTAAAAAGATCACGTTGGCTGAATGCGGAGAATGAACTGTAGAGAGGCAATAGCAGATGAAGGAAACCAGGCTAGGCAGTTGTTGCAGTGGTCCAGGTGACAGAGGTAGACAGATTCCAAGACAGGTTCTGGAAGTAGTGTAAAAAGACATGCTGATAGACTGGATTGGGAGATAAGAAAAAGGAAAAAAATTAAAAAAGATGGATACATCACTGTACATTTGTAGGCACAAACACTAAGATGCCTCTGCGTTAATCTTATGTAAACGGAATTTTCAGAAACATTCTCGTTTTTACTTCTTGAAAGAGTAAGGGAATGTGGAAAAATAATTCAAAGAACTGAATTATACTACAATTCATTTCTAAGGCTGTCATACTGATACATTTCGCATGGATTGAGATCTGATTCCAAAAACCCATTTGCTTAATCTTTGATGAGATCAGAGTACACAGAGTTGCAGGGCATGATGGGAGTTGTAGTTTTCAGAGTTATTTATATGTGATTTACAGAGTTTTATCTAGTCTTGCAAAATTCCACTCACCTGTCAAAAACATCATTTGCCCCAGGTAAGTGGTTGAATACAATTCTGCAAAACTGATCTATACAGAGTAGTTGGTGACAACCAGTTACAATTTATAATTTCTAGGAAATAGTACTACAACTACTGGCCTCCTTACTTTCCCTACATAAAATACCCAGGCATAACTATAAGGGTTTTCATAACATAGCGAAGCTACCAGCTGGTAAATAATCACCACACACTCAGCATCATTGTAGATGTTAATGATGGTTGGAGGGCACATATGGTCTTGTTGGTTGTGACTCATAGTGACCCTATGTACAACAGAACAAAACACTGCCCAGTCATACACCGTCCTCACAATCATTATGTTTGAGCCCATTGTTGCAGCCACTGTGTCAGTCCATCTCATTGAGATCTTCTTCTTTTTTCCTGACCCTCTACTTTACCAAGAATGACGTCCTCCTCAGGGACTGGTTCCTCCTGGTAACATGTCCAAAGTATGTGAGATGAAGTCTCACCAGCCTTGCTTATAATGAGCATTCTGGCTGTACTTCTTCCAAGACAGATTTGTTTGTTCTTTTGGCAGTCCATGGTATATTCAATATTCTTCGCCAGTTAACAGTGATTGGAGGGCACATATAGTGTGCATATACTATGCCTAGAGAAATTATACAGTCAAATTTTGCTCTGAATCAAATTCAGGAGAATATGCTTCCTGGCTATATGGATATTGAGGCAGATTTTAAAAATACTGAAGAGGATAGAGTTTCAGTACTATATCTTAGTTTGTGATTTTATTTCTGTCTGAGACTAAGCAATGACAAATGGGAAAATGCCAGATCAAAGCAAATTCATCTTTAAATGACGAAGCAAAAGGAACAATGGCAATCAAAAGTCTTGGTGACCACTAAGCAAGTTACAGTTTGTCCCCCAGAGAGAGACTGTGCTGGGCTGAACTTGCAATCAGGGCGAAGATTAAGTGCCAGCGGTTCCTGACTTGGTTAATTATACACTCAAATCCTTTCAGTATATCACAGAAGCAAGGCTTTTTGCTTTTGAATATCTGTATCGTGACTCTTTGGATTGCTTATTGGTTATTTCTCTTGACAACTCAAACTTGAACATTAAATCCCATTGGCAACCACTATCTGTCAAGAGCAAAAAAAATAAAATAAAATAAGATTCATGTATTTAGTTTTCATCATAGAAGTGCTTGTAGTTGAAAAAATATGTACCTGTCAAGTTCTCAACATCTCGCTGGGGATGCAAGCAATGCTGTTGTGATTTCAGAACCTGGCTGACAAATTCACATTTCAGTAGTAAAGACAAATCAAGGGTTTTCCTTTTTTTCTTTTTTAAAAAAATTCTTTTTTCTTTACACCGCTTTGACAGTCATACATAACAATTTGAGACCTAAGTGCCACTTTGATGCACTATTCCATTATTAAGTGGCACAGTCACTATAGAATAGATGACGGGCTTGTACTCAAGGCATTGTGAATTAAACAGCTTTCTACAACGGGGAAACTGAATGGCCTAAAGAAGTCTGAAATATTTTTTACAAATAATTAAAAACTGTGTTTCAGAAACACCAAAGTATATAATTTAAAATGATCTCAGGTAGTAAATTGTAAACTATGGAAAACAAAATATTTTTTTTAGTAGAATCGTTATAGTTTAGAGGAAACATTAACTACGTTAGTAAACATCCTAAAACCCACAATTACTAATTTCAAGTATGAGCGCTCGATGGGTCTTGGGGGAAAAAAAGAGCAGTATAAACCTATGTAGACTTTAAGGTAGGAAGAAATGAATGTTTATTATGTGACAGTAATTTTAGAGCATATTAATAGAAGTGTTCTAAGAGTATTTCCTTATTCCTAAAAGGTAGAGTTTCCACTAAAGTAATATTGACTTTAAGTACTTAAATTAATTCTTTTGTCAATAACTCTACAGTAAATCAATGCACCTGAATTAAGCAACAGTTTTTGCCAGAAGGCAGGCTAATCTTGGTAATTTTTAGTTACAATTCATTAATCAATTGCTACTACTAG
>NW_004444187.1:2727679-2735840 GCF_000243295.1 Trichechus manatus latirostris
CTGAGTCATTTAAGAAAGAAAGAAAGAAGGGGAAAAAAGCAATTTCATCAGTTTCATACTTTACACTTCTGAAGTGCTAAAGGCGTTCAAAGAAAGCTAATTATGGGAAATAAAATAAGAATTTTCTTAGTTACAATTCCTGGCCCTTTGCTGATTGCAGTAAATTATAAATTATGCAGTCAATGTAGGCCAACAAAAGAAGACATCTTCAAATCTCAGTCAAAGGTAATTACTTAAGTCGGCTGAATGTTCCCTTTTCATAGAGTGTGATCTCTCTCTGACAGCTCACACTGACAGACGACCTTCTCAGCAACGTTCTTATCCTTCGGATCATGAGCAGTGTGCCTCTCTCCCTGAATATCTCTATATATTTGTGACACTAAGCTTTCAAATACAGCTATTGACAAATCAGAACATCAGTCTAAGTGCTGGTCTTCCTATCACTCACAATAAAGTAGCTATCACTTGTGGTGGTGTAGAGCAAGCACATCTCTGAAAAATGAGTTCTCACCAAGTGCTAATTTGACACAGCTCACTTGCCTTCCCATAATTGCTCTGTCATTGTCAGTTGGCAGTTCGGGCTCATTCCTGGAAGCTGTGCCGTACAATTGGATACAATTACTCCCATTTACCACCACTATTATGCCACTGATGTTGCCCAGTCCGCATATTGACATGCCTCATTAAACCTGGATGCGGGCCATTAATGAACATTGTTAGCATTTCTCTTAAACTTTTTTGCCTCTAATAAACAGTCAGTGTTCCATGAAGGAGCACTGCCATCCTTGTGATATGATATTTATTATCTTATGGGGGAAGGGGACTCGGCAAATGGAAGCTATCCAGATGCTGAGAGAGAGAGATATACAGTTAGATCAGTGGAGAATAACACTGATCAGCAGGACCTTTCTCCATTAGGAGCATCCTACCATTAACCAAGTGACCTCTTCTCTCCAAAAGATGACAAGCAGGATAAACATGAACACCCCAGCAGTGCCCACACCACAACAGGCTTCTCAAGGTTGCATCCTTGCCAACACCTCTCCCTAGCCATCTCCTACCCCCAGGTGGTGCTATGTGCCATGAGAAAGATAGTCTTGCCCTGGGTCTTCAATCCATTATGTCCAGCTAACTTCAACATGCATTTTTATTCAGAGATAATTATGTGTTGATCAGAGAAGTCAGTGGCTGTCACCCATATAGCAGGCACACCTGCGGTGTGACATAGGTGGTAACGATGGCATGCTCTTGAGCTGTCATGACACGGACAGGGACTTTATTATGTATATGTCATCATTTCTCTTAAGAAAATTATACTTTCCCACACAGTAATGAACCTTTACAACACTCCCATAAACCTCATTCCCAGTTTTATTCTTGACCTTCATTAAATATATACTAAATATAAATATATATAATATAGAATACGCTCTGTGCCATTATGGGTTTATAAATAAGTTCATATCTGCAGGCAAGCATAAGATATCAAATTGGAAATATAGAAACTTCAATTAAAAACTTAAAATATCTAAAATGAAAAGTAATTTAGCCATTTTGGAATGGTTAACTTTTCACAATTGTTGTAGAAAATAAATATTTATACAGTTGAAGGTATCTGTTGAACAATTATATGACTGCTACTAAAATGGACTCTACTGGATTAACTAGTGCCAAGTTGTCATATACATTCTATAATTAAATTTACATAATAAAACTGAAGAGAAAATCTTCATGTAGACAATGTTGACTTCTAAACCTTTATGCATGTATGTTTTAAATAAAATGTTCTATCAATCACTTGGTGCTGCAATAATTGAGCTGAAATCTATATGACTCTGAGGCATCTAGGAAACAGAGGCAATTGTCTTCTTTTAATTGAAAATTTACTCAAGACATAGAGAATTCATGTATATATTTTAAAAAGATAATGCAAAATTGACCTGAGCTAAATTTTAGAGTAGATCTTCCATTGCATTGAAAATCTATAACATAGCATACTTTTCCACAAAGAATGGGCGCCTTCTACGTTTGTTTGCTAACTGTGTCCTCCCCCTATGAGGTATTTTCATAAGCACGATTATGCCAATTTTTTTACATGTTGCTGTAAAAAAAAAGAAAATTAGCAGAGCTCACTTGCAAACATACCTTGTAGAGGAAGGGCACAATAGCCGAACAAACATAGAAGGCACACGTTATTTGCATAAAAATATGGTAATCGTCAAAAGGTTAATTTTAAAAATTCTTTTCTAATTCTAAAATTCATTACCCTTACAAAACCTGTATAGTTTAGAGGAAGACACTTCTTAGAAACCTCCATGATCTTAGGGTCATTTGGGGTCCTTAACTTTTAAACACCTGGTCTAAGATCATTTTTGTACTGATTAGGGCATTCCTCCTCTTTCTTTTAGATAAGACGTGTAATCTGCAATAACTCCTAGGATATGCTGAGCCCTGCCTCTCTTATCCCTAGTCTGCCTGGCTAAGACATACATTTATTTATTGAGCAGTTACTATCTGCTCTCCTTGCTTTAGTGCATCATCAAATAATCCTATGAATTACATACAATGGTGTGATGGTTAAGATTGTGTGTCAGCTTGGCTGGGCCAAGATTCTCAGTGTTTTGGCAGTTGTATGATGTTGTGATCACTTCCCAGTTGAAATTTGATATGCGATCACCGCCATTACGGATCCTGCTGAATGGTACTGGCAGGGGCAGGGCCTGTGGCAGCTCATCACCCTTTCAGCCTTCATCTCTCCACCCTCCGACGCCTACTTCCTTCCTACTCACCTTGCCAAGGTTTTTGGCTTGCTCTGGATCCTGCGGCTACCTCTTGTTCATCTGACCTCCAGTTTTTGAGACTTGAGCTAGCAGCTTACCTGCCAATCTCGGGATTTGTTGATCTTCACAGCCTGTGAGCAAGAGTCCTCCTCCCCGACCTGCCAATCTTGGGTTCGCCAGCCCCTGCAGCTATGTGAATAAGGAGAAGCTTTACAGTCTTGTCTGCTGATCTTGGGATTTGTCGACCTTCACAGCTTGTGAGTGGGAGCCCTGTGAGTAGCTCTGGGAACCCAGAGAGGCTTCTATCCTGATCTACGGACTTGGGACGTTCCAGCCTCTAGAATCACGTGAGCTGTTCCCTTGATTTAAATCTCTCTCTATATATATTTATATCGTTTACTGGTTTTGCTTCTCTAGAGAACCTAGCCTAAGACATATGGTTATCCACATTAGGGTGTATACTGAAGAACAGAGATGTAAAGTAACCCTCCCAATGTCACAGAGCCCCCCATTAGCAGAGGTGGGATTTAAACCCAGGGAATCTGGCTCCAGTGACCATATTCTTAATTACATACTACAATATCTTTTAAATGATTGATATTTCTGTCTTCAAAATGTTTGACTCATTTACTCCCACAGGGTTAATTTTGAAATTCCCTGGCATAGCGAAAACATTATGGAAGCATAGACTTTAATTAGTTCTTGATAAGATTTAGGTTATGTTCTACAACTTTTGGTATTTTGTGTTATTTTGAATTTTGATTGGTACACAAAAATGCAAGATAAAATAACTAAATTTATTTTTATTATGAATGAACTCCATTTTAGAAATGGAGATATATATCATTTGTCTCTTTTTAATGTATAGGGCTAGTTTCTGCTGTGGAGCCCTGGTGGTGTAGTGGTTAAGAGCTTGGCTGCTAATCAAAGGTCAGCAGTCTGAATCCACCAGCCGCTCCTTGGAAACCTATGGGCAGTTTTACTCTGCCTTATAGAGTCGCTAAGAGTCAGAATCAACTTGACGGCAATAGGCAGTTTCTTATGATCTTGTAAATTTTATTTATTTGCCAAGAGGAGGTAGTACATATTCATGTGGAATGGTTCATTCCTTTTTTTTTTTTTTTATTCCAATGACTAATTTGATCTCAAAGTTAGTCTACCTTTTGGTCTCTGCTGAGCTTTTCCAAATGTTTCAGGAGCACTGACTTTCTCTACGATGTGGACACCTACCTATTACATGGAACAGAGCTAACATCGTCAACTCATCTCGTGCTAGTTTGCTAGCGGGAACAGTTAGTTGCTTATAAAACTACTAAACCCGCTTCTTTTTCACATTTGATCATTTTCTTTGTGGGACTAACTAAAGCCAATACATAATATCATACTTGAATCAAAAATGAAATGTTTAAGAATTTCTTTGACTAGGTTTTTTTTTTTTTTTTTTGGTGAGGGGAGGCTATTTGTGACTTTAATTGCCATAAAAATGGATCTATCATTATTTTGAATTATTAAGTATTAATTTAGGAAATTCTTGAGCTTATTAATAGTTTTAATTAATATTCTCAAAACTGTTCTGCTTTTCTCTGTTCTATGATATTCAAGTTGAGGAATAGAAGGAGGGTTTGAAATAAGATGTGGCCAGCCAGGTAAACACAGACGGGTGTTTTCATTATATAAATGGGAAGGATTACGTTGCCAGCTTGAGTTCTTTTCCCTGATACCACAAAAGTGAGAGATGAGTTCTGGCTGGCAACTAAAGTAGTCTTGATGCATTGGAAAGCCAATCTCTCTGCCGCTGAGTCGATTCTGTCCCACAGGGTTTCCAAGGAGGGCCTGGTAGCTTCAAACTGCCGACCTTTTGGCTAACAGCCATAGCTCTTAACCACTACGCCACCAGGGTTTCCTCATAGGATAGTAGAAGGAATTATATGGTCTGCAAGTATTGAAAAACGTATCTAGTGAGTCAACGATAGGCTCAGGAATGGCCAAGAGTTTGGCTTAGCTTGCTTCCAACTGTGTTAGATCCAAATAGTTAAAAAGAGATATCTTTCATATTCAAATTATTTTGGGGGGAGGAAGATTGTCTCCTCTTTTAATGAGATATTTTAATGAGTCCCATTCTGTTATTCAAGAAATGCTTATGAGTATCAGTAAGTGCCAGGGACTATTCTAGGCTTAAAAAAGAGATAAAATTCCCTATCTGCACAAGGCTTTATTTATAATGGTTAGAGATGAATAATAAATAAAACAAATACATAAATTATGTAGTATGTTAAAAACCAGTTGCTGTTGAGTGAATTCTGGCTCATGGCGACCCTACGTGTGTCAGAGTAAAAGTGTGCTCCATAGGGTTTCAATGGTTGATTTGCTGGAAGTAGACTGCCACGCCTTTCTTCCAAGATGCCTTTGGGTGGACGTGAATTGCCAACCTTCTGGTTAGCAGCAAAGCGAGTTAATTGTATGCATCACCCAAGGACTCCATAAAATATGTTAAAACCAAAATCCTGTTGCTGTCGACTGTTAGACAGTGATCAATGCGATGGAGAGGTTAAAGCAGGGAAGGGCCAAATGAAGGGTTGGAGAGGGGTTGTAATTTTAAGCAGAGTATTCAGGGCAGGCATCACTGAGAGACAGACATTTGAGTAAGATCAGAAAGAGGTGAAGGAAGGAGTATACAAATATCTGGGAGTTGAATGTTTCGTGAAGAGGGAACAACAATTATAAGGTCACGAGACAGGAGCTGCATGGCTGGCGTGCTTGAAGAGTAGTGAGGAGCCAGTGAGATGAGATTGCAGTGGGTGAGGGCTGAGTGAAGTAGGAGAGATGGCAGTTAGGAAATATGCCACCTGGAAACAACTTGCTGTTCTTATAATCCAGTCATTGGTTTTCCAATTCTCTTTTAGAAAAGCTAATGCCCCACCCCTCTTATCTCAAAGAGAATTTGAGATCAACATACCTGAAATGGGCAGTACAGACTCTTACCTGGATTCTAGAAACAGAAATGCCAATATCTGGCAATGAATACAGCAAAAGTTTTCTTTCTGCAAAGACTACCTGGAGAAGGACTGTGCTGTCAATCTATTTAGCACATGACTGTTACACAAGTCCCTAACTGATATTCACATATTGGCAATGGTTTATGAATTTATATTTTCCTTCAGAGATTAATTTAGCTGACAGAGTTAAAGACATTTCAGACTAATTTTGCATAATTTTTGTTTTCTTGTAGCATATTAAGCAGAAAGTTTCTATGAAGCAGAGAAAAAATGTTAACAAACATTATGTTCCTGGTCTCTCATTCATTTAGGTTACATGTACATGAAAGAAGTACACTCTGCCCTATTGTACTAATTGACTTAAAATTATATTACTTGTTTATTTACTTTTTTCCACTTTACATGGTCAGTAATTATTAAAAACTAGCTGTTCTAGTACATTGTAATTATTATTAATGCAATATTGACACAATTAATTTCATACATATATATTTTTGAAACATACTTTATTATCTATATGAGCACTGTTACATTATTATTTCATCTATAGTTTATGGAGCCCTGTTGGCACACTGGTTAAGCACTTGGCTGCTAACCAAGAGTTCAGCCGCTCAAATCCACCAGCCGCTCCCAGGAGAAAGATGTGGCACTCTGCTTTCATAAAGATTTACAGCCTTGGAAACCCTATGGGCCAATTCTACCCTGTCCCATAGGGTCTCTATGAATTGGAATTGACTTGACAGCAACAGGTATAGTTTCTCATAGTTCCCACCCAGGGTGTTGCCAGTTTTACACATCTAAAAATTCAGTAAATAAACACTCAAAAACAAACAAACAAAAAAAATGGGTAAATGTATAAACATTCTTGGGAACATATTAGTGTACTGTACTATGCTCCAAATAGGTGACTTATATTTAATATGGCATACTATAAAAATGCAGAGAAATAAAATGTTTATAATGTCACTACCTGACGGTCACATGTTGTGTTAGATTTACAGATTAACAGGATGACCCTGATACATCAACTGGACATTTGCTTATTCATCTGCCAGAGTAATCATATAAAAATACTAACACTTAAAATCTAAATATATGTATGAATAGGTTATAATAAGAAGAAGAACAATACTACTGATAGCAATGAATATTTTACAGGTATACTGCTTTATAATCCACAATTTTTTTCCCTCTCGTGTTATCTTCTCACAGGAATGTTTTGTGATAGTTAAGACGGGATTTTCTAATTTACAAATTTGCCTATATGGAGAAAGAAACACCTTGAAACCTACCTCTCCTCCAGCAATGAGAACAACATGAAGATGTTTATAAAATCCTGGCACATTGTGACATCTGCTTGGCCCATCTCCCTTTCTAACCCAAAAGCTGAATTTCCATTATTGTTCCTCCTCAGCTGTAGCAAACTAACTATAATTCATTTTATGACATGGATTGAATTATTTTATATTTTTTCTCTACCAAAAAGTTTAGAGATTATTAAAGGGAAGTACCTGAAATCAAATGGATCTAAATAACATTTGCCATAAAAAAGTATAATACCAAACAAACAGACAGACAGACAAACAACCAGTAAGGAGCTCCCTTTATAAAATGGCACTTTTCTAATTTGGCGTATTTTTCATAAGCGAATGAAAAGTACAGCCAATATCTGTGTTTAGGAGATGATACGAACATGAAGGATTGAATCAACATTTGAACATGAGAGTTGAAAGAGAAGTCAGCATTTCTAAACGGAAACATTATCTTTCTTGGAGCTTCTATTCTCAACATTGTAAAACTTTGAATATCGAGGCCCAGAAATTAGAATATAATAATGAAGAAGAAATTTGTGCACATAACTAAAATGTAAAGGCAGAAGGAAAAAAACCTTAAAGGAAGAGTAAGGGAAAGTGTTGGAATAGTGAAGATAAAGGTACAATTGCCAGTTATATAAAGAAATAGTGCATGCTGTCTTCCAATTTCTCAGTCTCTGTTTAAAAGATCCTCATGAAACTTTTTTGTTAGAACTTTTCCAATTATTTCCTTCTTATTTAGCATCAGATTAACAACATGCAGGGAACTTAAGAACTTCTACATGTACCCTTAAGCAGAGGTTGAAAAAATTATAGATGCAGAATGTAGCATAGGCTTTTAAATCCAAGAAAGTTTCAAGAATTCCACTTTTTGTAGTTACTTCATAACACACCTGTATTACTGAATGTCATATAATTTTGCAAAACTAATAGTTTGTAGCTCCTTACGTAGACTGGACACATCAATGACTAAAGAAAAGCTAAAGTGAATGTGTTGTATTAATTTAAATACCCCAAGTTATATTGATTCATTTTCTTTACTATTTTAAGTAACATTTATTCCAATGCATTA
>NW_004444187.1:2737256-2738905 GCF_000243295.1 Trichechus manatus latirostris
TACCCATTGCGATCGAGTCAATTCTGACTCATAGTGACCTTAAAGGGCAGAGTAGAACTGCTCCACAGAGTTTCCAAGGAGCACCTGGTAGATTCGAACTGCCAAGCTTTTGGTTAACAGACGTAGCTCTTAACCACTAAGCCACCAGGGTTTCCAGGTGTTTAACCTAAGACAGTGAAATTCAATAATCCAGAGCTGTTCTAACTGATCCAATCATGTGCTACAAAATAGTATTTAACAGAAGAATGAATTAGATTTAATTTAGTGAATTTGAGTTTTAATACTCTTAATTTTGGGTCAAATGAAATTATTTCACTTGAACATCTAAAGTGTTAAGATATTTTCTATTTTTTAATACAACTAAGATATAGTATATAAAGAACATCCATATACCTCTAAGACGTTGTTATTGTTGTTAGGTGCCATAGAGTTGGTTCCAACTCATAGCAACCCTATGTATAACACGATGAAACACTGACTGATCCTACACCATCTTCATGATCATAGTTATGCTTGAGCCATTGTTGCAGCCACTGTGTCAATCCATTTCATCAAGGGCCTTCCTCTTTTTTTCTAACCTTCTACTTTACCAAAAACGATGTCCTTCTCCAGGGACTGATCCTTCCTGATAACTTGTCCAAAGCATTGGAGAGAAGTCTCGCCATCTTCATTTCTAAGGAGCATTCTGACTGTATTTCTCACCTCTAAGATATGATTTATTACTTTATTTCACCAGTTAAGAACTTTTGGTTTTCTTACTGATAATGAGCTGCATAAGAGTAACCCAATTACAAGTCCATTCTGATTTCAGATTATAACTCTACCCTTCTATAATTCTGGATTCCTAACAGCTCTTTTCTGACTATAATCTCTGTACTTTCCACCTTCTCCAATTTTTAATTCCCACTGAATCTGCTTTTGTCCTTATCAGGAGCTCTTATTTAAGTGTTCTGTGTTCTCTTAGGCCATCTTCTGGTTTCACTTTTCTACTCAGCCTATAAACATAATCAACCTTGTCAACAGCACACATACCAGCATCCAACAATTTCTTACCTTATCAATACTCCTACTTTGCCAGTCTTCACCCTCTAGAAATCTTCACTTTCTCTGTCTCCCAAAGTATTTACATTGTAAAGTAATATGTACAGAAGACTAAAACCAAAAACCAAACCAGTTACTGTTGAGTTAATTCCAACTCATGGTGACCCCATGTGTTACAGAGTAAAACTGTTCTGTATGGATTTCTTTCCTGTAATCTTTATAGGATACCAACTGAGATGTTTCAACAAATGGATGCAATGCTGAAAGCCCTCACTTGTCTATGCCACAATATTTGGAAGATAGCTAAATGGCCAACCGACTGCAAGAGGTCCATATTCACGCCCATTCCAAAGACAGATGACCCAACAGAATGCAGAAATTATCAAACAATATCATTAATATCACACACAAGTGAAATTTCGCTGAAGATAATTAAAAAATGGTTGGAACAGTACATCAACAGGGAACTGTCAGAATACAAGCCAGATTCAGAAGTGGATATGGAACAAGGGATATCGTTGCTGATGTCCAATGGATCTTGGCCAAAGGCAGAGAATACCAGAAAGATGTTTACTTGTGTTTTATTGACTATGCAAAGGTATTTGACT
>NW_004444187.1:2740557-2742003 GCF_000243295.1 Trichechus manatus latirostris
TAAGAGTAATTGAATTAACATTTGTTTCTCAACTTGCATTTTAAAAAAAAACAGGAAATATACTATTTATTATTGGAATTTCTTTATTCCCAGGAGGAAAAGGGTTTCTTATGGAAAGAAATAGATTTGTTTTCAGAAATCTTGTTTTTATTGTTATTATTATTATTACTATTATCATTTTAGCATTTGCTTTAAGAGAGCTTCCAAACTTATGTAATTAAAGTAATTATAATCAGTAGGCCATGTACGAATCTCTCTGTGTGAGTCAAGAAATACATGTAAATCTATTATCACAAACTCCAGCTATCAGCACTTCTTACATTGCTCCTGATCTAATGCAAATACATAGTGAATACTGGGAATTACTCCGTGTCAAACTATAGTGGAATAGTTGGTCATAGTATAGGCAAACAATTTGCATTTATTTCAATTGCTTTACAAGTTTTGGTAGAACTTTCTAGAATGAGCATTGCTGGAGAATCACAAGTTTCAGAAAGAATGACAGTTAACATGTTTCACACATCCTGAACAAGTGTATCCTCTGATCCTTTGAGCTTCCTAGTTTTCCATTCATCCTTCATCAATTTTGATTTATTCTCTGTAGCCATAGGGACATCATTTTCAGTCCTTCTCTAAACTTTATGTATTGTCCTTGATTTTTATTTCTAATGCCAAATCTTCTTACTGTTGTGAAGAATTTCTTAATGTAATATAAAGCTGAAACATTTCTTTCTTTAGTTTCAGATCAGTGCTTCTTGTCCTTCCATCTTTTGACACTTTGTATGATCACATTCTTTCATTTACACAGACACTTGTAAGGTATTTATAGACTGCGATGAAATCCCCCTCAATCTTCTCCTCTCTTGACTATATAAATGTCTATGACCCTGTATCTCATCCACCACTCTACTTGTATCATTTTTTTTTTGCCCTTCTAGTTTTATTATTAATTTCCCATTAACTTTCTCAATTCTTGAACAACTTTTCCATTGTCTGGACAAATAGAAATGCATTAAGACACTTATTTTTGTCATATACTATGCAGAGTTTAATATCTTAAAATAAGATTTTGTCACTGTATCAAGTTCTATAATCATAAGACGGACTGTATTTACTCTGTAATTCTTATATATTCAGTTGTTTCTGGATTATAGTGTTTATAGCTCCTACTTTAATTTCTATACATTCATTTCCTGAAAAAGTCTCAATTCTCTTCAGAAATACCTAGATTGAGACTGGAAAAAGTATTTTATCCTTAATAATTTGCTGATTACAGGGGCAAAAATCTGATCTCTAACTTGTATTCACTCATCATAAACTTAACAATTAATTTCAAATATAATTATTACTTCTAAAGTCTCCTATCATAATATAACTTATAGGAGTTTAAAAAAAAAACAGCAGTGCTAATTAGTACTGCCATGTCTACACTTGGGTGGTTATATA
>NW_004444187.1:2752487-2754609 GCF_000243295.1 Trichechus manatus latirostris
ACATATTTATTGAGCTCCTATTATGTGCCAGTGACAGTGCTAGGCACTGGGGAGACAACTACAAATGGGACATACAGTATTATTTTTCAAATTTATAATATAGTAATGGATACAGATAAGTAAATAGGTAAAGCGCTATGATGTGAAGAAATAGTGAGTACTTTGATCACACATCAAAGGGGCACCTAATCCAGATTCCAAAGTTAAGTTGAAACTTCAAGCATAGGACAGGGGAAGAGGGAAAAGTATTTCACGCAGAGGGAAAGCATATGCAAAAATGAGGCCAAGACATGAGTAAGAATTTGGAGCATTAATAGAAATACAAGTAGTTCAGTATGCCTGAAAGCAGTACTAGGGCTTTGGAGGAAATATTGGAGACTCATAGGATAGTAAAACAAGAAAGGACATTAAAGATTCCATCCTTTATGGCCTGGACCTTAAAGAACAGAAGCCGTTAAAACATTTGACTAAAATCACATGGAGACAGGTAAAGCCTCAGGAGGGTAAAGTTATGGGCTTTCACAAGTGGCTACAGCAAAATATTGCCTACTGGAATGTGTATTAAGAACTGGTGCAGGTGCCCTGACAGGGAACACAACAGACAGTCCCTGATAGAGCAGGAGAAAAGTGGGGTACAGAACTCAAATTCTAGTAAAAGGACCAGACTTAATGGTCTGAGACTGGAGGAGGCCCAGAAAGCATGGCCCCCAGCCTCTCTGTCAACCCAGAACTAAAACCATTCCCAAGGCCAACTCTTCGGACAAAGATTGGACTGGACTGTGGGACATGAAATGATACTCATGAAGAGTGTGCTTCTTAGCTTAAGTAGATACATGAGACTAAACGGGCAGTTACCTATCTGGAGGTGAGATGAAAAGGCAGAGAGGGTCAGGAGCTGGTTGAATGGACAAGGGAAATCAGGGGTGGAAAGGAGGAGTGTGCTGTCATAGTACAGGGAGAGCAATTAGGCTCACATAACAATGTATGTATAAATTTTTGTATGAAAGACTAACTTGAACTGTAAACTTTCACTTAAAGTACAACAATAATATTAAAAAAAAAAAAAAAGAACTGGTGCAGGGGTTAAGAGCTCTGCTGCTAACCTAAATATCTGCAGTTTGAATTCAACAGCTGCTCCTTGGAAACTCTATAAGGCAGTTCCACTCTGTCCTATAGGGTTGCTATCAGCTGGAATCATCTCGACGGCAGTGGGTTTGGTTTTTTTGTTTGTTTGTTTTTCGGACATATCCTAGCTTTCTTCCTTGCTTCTCCCTTTTTTGGCTTTGATCTCAAATTTGCTCACTGAGTAACTCCCCAATATACTCTGCTCTAATTAGTCTTTCTTTTTGTGCTAACCCACTGTCTAAATCTGGTCACTCCCCACACCTAATTTTGGTCCATGGTGTTAGTTTTGACATCTCATTTATACTTTCCAACCACTGCTCTTGATTTTAATTTGGCCAGGCCTCAAATACAGGCATCATAGTATTTCCACTTCAGTATGCTCTTATGCCTTTATGTCTTATGATTTTATAGATATTAGAAATTTCAGTTTAAAAATCTTATAGAGCACCTGTTGTGGGCCAAAACCAAAAAACCAAACCTGTTGCAGTTGAGTCAATTCCAACTTAGAACAACGCTATAGGACAGAGAAAAACTGCCCCATAGGGTTGGCAAGGAGCAGATGGTGGGTTCGAAGTGCCCACCTTTTAGTTAGCAGCTGAATTCTTAACCACTGCGCCACCAGGGCCAGGTACTATGAAAGGTATTAAGAGACTAAAACAACCTTTGCCATGAAGAAACTTATAGTTTCATTTAGAAGATATACATATAAACAGAAAATTGAAAATACAACACGATAAATACTAAAATAGATATATGGATAAAAAGGCATGACACAGAGCAACAAAGAGTTCTACGTAAGTTAGTCAGAAATTGCTCTGAGTAATATTTGACTTGTGTCTAGAAGAATGAAGAGGAGTATACAGAGAAAGAAATTGTAAAAGGAATAGGCAAGCCCAGAGAAAGACAATAAAGAACTTCCCTGTGGGGTATAATCACCATTAATGAAGTTGAAGAATATTGTAAAATGAGATTGGACAGAAAGGTTGGGAATAGATTG
>NW_004444187.1:2755458-2760050 GCF_000243295.1 Trichechus manatus latirostris
GAGGACAGAAAATTCACAGCATAAAAGTCATTGATGACTCCATAAAAAAGAAAATTGCCGTCAAGTCAATTCCGACTCATAGTGACCATATAGGACAGAGTAGAACTGCCCAACAGAGTTTCCAAGGAGCAGCTGGTGGATTAGGGCTGCCAATATTTTGGTTAGCAGTTGAGCTCTTAAACCACTATGCAACCAGGGCTCCCACTGATGACTAAGCCAAAGTTATTTTTCAGAACAGTTTGGGAGGCAGGAAGATTAGAGGATTTTAAGGAGAATTTGGGTAGAGAAGGAGTAAAGATAGTATAGACAACACATTCAAAATGTTTGACTGTGAAGGAGAAAAGGAAGAGAGGACAGTAACTGGAGCGACAAGTGGGGTTGAGTTTTTTTTTGTTTTATAATGGACAAGAGTACAGCATAGTGACTAGGGAAATATAGAGAGCGAAAGGTCTAACTGACTATTACTGCTTTTGTCTTAAAACGAAATATTCTCCTCCCCAATTTAGAGATGCCCCATGGTAAAACAAAACATTACTGAGTTTCAGAGGATCAAAGATCACAGAGAATGAGGAGGCCGGGGTAGTCTCTAGGCGGTTCATTGGAGGGAATGATATTTATTTTGGGGCACGAACCTGCATGAAAAAAGAGAAACTTATGTATTTGCTCATGTTTTCATCTTGAATTGTAAAAAACGTAACTGAATAAGAGTTTTAGCTCTTCTCCTCTTTAGTTCTGTAATCCACATATGGATAAAATAGAATCCACTCAGCAGGTTGCAAGCTTGTGCTTCTAAACATATTTAGTTGAGCAAGAGGGCACAAAACGGAACCATATGTGTTTTCTTTTAAGGTAATCGGCTTCAGTGGTATTGTCAGCACTTCTGAGAGCCCTTTCCATATGCAGTTTGCCATACTTTTTATAAATACTCTGTGTTGAATCATTTTGATGTCATCTATTAAACCCTCCTTGCAAGTATTTATTCATTTTTTATGGGATTTATGAAAATAATAGTCCCTATAATAAGATATATTGTAAGAATGTGAAATCACAAACAGATCTAACAAAGATATGCTATTTCAAACGTTCAATACCATCTTAGGAATAGCCTTTTAAAACAGATAGACCTTGTACCAAAGTTTGAAGGTCAATAAACATAGTGAGTTTGGGTCAGAAATGAAATTCCTAAAATGATGATCTTTTGGGAAAAATCTCAAGTTTATTATCCATGGAACCCAAATCCTAGAACTATTATTAATAACCCCCAGTGTGACTTTACTTTCCTTGCTTTATAATGACACTTTAAAACAACATTCATGGATTCTCTTGGCAATATTGACCGTGATGTGGCATTTAACATTTGCAAAGAAATCTGACATTATTTCTGTTAACACTGAGAAATCTATTTATGTTGGACCACTACACATATATTCAATGTGGTACATTTCCAGCCGTCTGTGCTTTAAGTTTACATGCTCTTTTTGAAGTAGGATCTTATCTCCCCACAATCAGAACTACTTCTGCAGCACCTCTCTCTTCCCACTAAGTCTTTCACGAGTACCATGTGCATGGAGCTCATTTAGTAAATGTTCTCTACTTAAGAACAGCCATACCAAGAGGAGAAAAAACAGCTTAAACAGTGAAAGAAGCAATTGACAATATTTTGCACATTATAAACTTTCTGTGATGTATTCATTAAGACTCTAAAACATTGTGACTTTCCGAACACAAAAGGGAGACTGTCATACGAATGCCAGTTTTAAAATCTATTGATTTTAAATGCCATGTACCGCCTTCTGTTTCAGTATGGATTTCTTCTTTTTCATTCTCTGACTTATTGCCTGGTTTCCAAAGACATTATAGCTCGATTTTGTACCCATATAGTTTTCCCTTAGTCAGTTGCATAGCAGCCAGATATTTTAGTTTATTCCCTTTCACATGCTGCTCTGTCAAAACTGTTCACTTACATTTCCACAGATCACTACTAGCCACGAACAACATTGCTCTGCACAAAACCTGCTGTCCATGCTCTCTACGCCAGCTGCCATTATGCCCAACACTTCCCTTCTTTCTCTGGGATGTGTCACTCATGTGTTTCAGCAAATGCCAACTGTCCCTTCTATCTAGTACACTATCTCTCCATCAGACATTTACAAGCGTTCTATATTCATTTTACTTGTCATTTTCTTCTATTTATCAAATATCAGCCATTTAGTCACTCCTTCTGTCTTCTCCCACCAAGTACTGTATTCTCTATCCTAGTACTAGAGTTTTCTAGCGTATTTCTCATTTCTTTTGTGACGATATTTTTCATTAAACTGTTTCTTTTATTTTGTAGACTGCACCTCTATCTTCTGTCAAGAGCACTTAGAAAAATCACTTTTTTTTTTAAAGTGTATATCATTATCTGTTTTTCTGCGTGGACCTGAACAATTTAGGCTACATGTACTCTAAAAATAGCTAATGAGGAGCTAGCACTAGAATATTCTATTGTTTCTATGTAAATGCAGATTTCTTTTTTTGTGGGAGAACATGAAATATCATATAAATAGTGAAGAAACTGCCCTGTCATAAAACTTACAATGTTAAAAAGTGAGTAACATTCATAGCTTTAATCTGTGGCAATGAGTTTTATCAGTAAGGGTGTCAGAGAACATAAGCAGTTAAGATTCCTGGAGGCAAAACGTACCCAATTAAGGTGATTTACCACATTCCAAAATGACTTGACAAGTACATTTAACTCTCTAAAATGATATCTGTTCTTATATCTGTCATGGATTAGAAAATTATGGAAATTCAAGATATCATCATCACTATCATCATCATCACCATCAAACACATTTATTAAGTATATATCTATGATAGATACGCTACTAAAACCTTTCAGATATATAGCTCATACCATCAAAGAAGTTCTAATCTGCTGAAGTGTTGTTAAAAACCTATATTGAACACATGCATACATTAAGTAAATGAATGCCCAGACTAAATAATATTTTGCAGCTTTATTAACTTTAAGACATTTGTTATAAAGTAAACAAGTTGCTAATTATTTAGATCAGGGACCAGCAAACTTTTTCTGTAAAAGGCAGGCAGTAAATATTTTAGGCCTTACAGGTCATAGGGTTGCTATAGCACTACTCTGTTTAACTCAGAAGCAGTCGTATACAATATGCAAATAAATGAGCATGACTGTGTTTCCATAAAACTTTATTTATAAAAAAATTGGCAGTGTACTGTATTTGACCTGAAAGTCATAGTTTCCTGTCCCCTTATTTAGGTGATGGGAGAAACTAACGTATTTGTAAAGTCTGATTTCTTCATAAGAAGTAAAACTAAAATAAACAGATTTTGGGAGAGCAAGGCACAATGATATGAGCCATCAAACTAACTCTGAGATTTCAAGAAAGAAAGGAAAACTCTCAGAGGCCAAAAAGAATGAGAAATATATAAAACACAGGAGGGTAAACCAGCACTAAGGCCTGTGGCTACTGTGGGGTATCCACCAATCTCCAGTGGGCTAAAGCTTTGGTTTGACTGATCCATGGGAGGAAGACTTAAGGACTAGGGCTTCTACAAGGCAGGAAGTCAGAGTTTAGATCTTTATATAAGCCTGTACCTCTGAGAGACAATCAGTGGGTGATCTTAAAAATAAAATAGACAAACAAACAGATAGACAGACAGATAGATAGATAGATTTGGACCACAAGGAATTGTGAGACATATATGCTGAGAATTGATACTACCAAGCAGCATGGCTTGGATTTTTAATTTACATTATCTTTGCATCATGTAAAAATTCAAGCTCATGATTTAATGAAAAGTGGTTTTAGCTTGGTAGTACCCCCTGTTACCTGGAATAAACAACAAACTCAGACATATCATATTTTCTCACACATAAAATCCCAAAGAACATGAAATTAGAGCAAGGAAAAAAATAAACAAAAGACATGCATAAATAAGCTACAATAAGTGAGCTTTAGTGGAACCAATAACAGTAATATCAGATCAGCAAAGTATGTAGATATTTGAATTATTTTATATAAAATATACAATTAATAAATGTTTAAAGAAATAAAAGAGAATGAAAAGTGACTAAGGAGCAATGCATTATCACAACTATCAAGACAGTATTGCAAAAGAAAGTCATGGAAATAAAAATATAAAAGCTGAGAGTATAAACTCATCGGAATAATTAAACAACGGATTAATCACAAATGAAGAGAGAATTAGTAAACTGGAAGATAGAACTCAAGAAATTGTTCAGAAAGCAGCATGGAGAGGCAAAGAAATGTTAAACACAAAAGATATACAAAGAGACCTGGAGGATAAAGTAAGAAGCTCTGAAATGTATGTAATTGGAGTTTCTTAAGCAGAAAACAGGATGAATGGAAAATAAGCAACATTCAATGAGGCAATGGTTATGAAATTTCCATATTTGAAGCCCAATCAATCCTGAGAAGATAAAATAAAAGGCATCCACACCATGACTTACTCTAATGAGAAGAAGAAAAGCAGATGGAAAACAAAGACAGATTACAAAAGAATAATTAGATTGATATCTGTCTTCACTGTAGCAATAATGGAAGCAAGAA
>NW_004444187.1:2762188-2763813 GCF_000243295.1 Trichechus manatus latirostris
GCAAAGGACACTGCTAGAGATAAAAATGAGGCAATAAATAATGATAAGAAATTCAGTTTACGAGGATGGCGTAAAAAATAAAAACTTTTATAATGCTAATAGTATAGATTCAAATATAGAATGAAAACGATTGAAAGCCTTCAAGAAGTGAAAAAATTGGAGATATTAAATACTAGCCACAATTTTTAAAAAAAGGGATCTTCAGTGAAGTTAGGAAACTGATGAAAAATCAACCGTAATTGATTTAAAAAAAAAAAAAAACGATAACTTGCTGTAGAATTTCCAAACAGATAGGCTGCTTATAGATGAGAATAAAGAAACTGAGGTCCCGACAGGTTTCATAGTCCATCTGAGGCCAGACAACATATATTGGCAAGGACAGCACCAGAAGCAAATAAACTGATTTCAAGGTCAGACGTTCTCTGTTTTACTAACAATGTAAGTAACAGTTGCACACGGTTCTATTCGCAATTGCATTTTCCTTAAAAGGCAAATTACTGGCTTTATTATTTTGGTTTTCTGTGTTTTTCCCCTTACCTTATTTGGTGGGGAGAAGATTTATACTAAGATAAAAAGTGGAGGAAAGGCAAGATATACATAGTGGACACGTACAGGGATTTCAGATAGGATGAAATGAAGTTGTAGATAGTGAAGCACACAAGTGGTGTTACATGGGTAGCAATACCCATTTGGAAGAAGATACGGAATTGTAATTCTAGTATAGAATATTTTCTATAAATGAATATAAATAATACCCATGTCCAGTTCTAGGAACAAATATTCTGGGTTCTGCTAGAGTCACTAACGACTAGAAAGAATCTAAAGTATATAAATAACCTAGAGAACCCTACAATTCTCCTTTGCTATTACATCATGGGATGATGTTTATAGGGCTTTTGGGAGAAAAATGTTGAAATTGATAGAGGCAGTATTCCAACAAATGTCACATATACAAAGAAACAAAAGCCTGTGGGCAGTTCTCTTTCTACCATCAAATTCTTAAACCCCAAAACCTACTTTGTTCATAATCTTTTATCATTATATTACTCTCTCTTCTTTGCATTATGCCAATAATACCTGTTGTTTAACCTCAAGTTGTCTTTCTTTTCCCAGTTTATGGGCACCTTTCTAATTTTATTTCCTTCCTACCCATTGACCTATGGTCACTTACTTCAACTGTCATCTCATCTGTACTCTTAATGACTTTATTACACCCCCTTTTTTTCCCAAACACTCTTGACTCTGGTGATATGTGCCCATCCACTATTTGCATCCTGTATGTGGGAGGCTGATGAATCTAGAGAAAATTGTAGGCCCAACATAGATGAGCTCCAATTCAAGACAAGCCTTCAAGCTTCTTCCAGGAATCCTTTTATTTTTTTAAAGATACCTAGATTTTTCTTTCCCTGAAGAGACTACAACAAACATTTATTGGTGACCTCAAGTTTCTTTGTTGTTGTTGTTAGGTGCCATTGAATCAGCTCCAACTCATAGTGACCTTACGTGAAGAGGAAGGAAACATTGCCCAGTCCTGCGACATCCTCAGAATTGTTGCTGTTTGAGCCCATTGTTGCAGCCACTGTGTCAATCCATCTCGTTGAGGGGCTTCCTCTTTTTTGCTGACT
>NW_004444187.1:2765466-2773582 GCF_000243295.1 Trichechus manatus latirostris
AAATATAATTGTCACACTCTTACCCAAAAATATATATCTAATTCCCTACTTCTTATAGGGGTTTAAAAAAACTCCTTAGCATAGCACACACAGCCCTCCATGATCTGACCCCAGCTAAACTCTCTAGGCTTCTTTTTATGACTCTATATCATATATGATACCCTTAAGCAACATAAGACTACTTACAAGTCTTCAAACATGCTATTCTCTTTTGTACTTTCATAATTTTATGTATACTCTCACTCTCAAAGCACAAAAAGCTTTTCTTCTTTTTTTTTTTTTAAATTCTCAGCCTGGTAGACCCTTGCTCATCCTTCAAGGACTAGTGCACATGTTATTTCCTCGGTAAAATTGTTCCAGATTCCCTCAGGTAGGGTTAATGTTTTTTTACTTTATGTATCTACGGCCCTTATTCCGTTCTCTCTTATAGACTTTCCAGATTGTATTAGAACACTTTGCTACCTTCTTCTCTTTCCCAGTAGACTGTAAGCTTCTTGAGGGCAAGGCTATCAAGTCAAAGCAGAGTTGTTGGCACATAGTAAGTCTTGGGTTATATGGTGTTGGCTGAATAAATGGACTGCTCTGATAATTGATGTTCTGATTGTATTGATGAATGTCTAGAGTTTCCAGAATTGAAATTTATTATCTCATGTCACCTGAAGTGGGTAGGCTCCAGTACTCACTTCTACTTCAGCCAAAGCAAATCAACAATGCCACATACATTAGCTTTGTATTTTGGGGTTTGCATAAGTTTTCCTGTAATATAAAACTATAAATTTTAAATAGATGGACCACTTATTTTAACACAGAAAAATGTATGAGCTTTGGAAAAAGATAGACCACTCACTTTAAACTCTCTGAAACTCAATTTCCTATCTTATTTCATAGAGTTGTTATGAGGATTAAATGAGATTAACATGCGAAGTGCCTGGCTCATGGTGTCAAACTATATTTATCTTCCTCTATGCCAACCCACTGCTTTTGCCACCAGGGCTGGGACTAGGGTGAGGCCAGAGAGGTGCTTAGGGTGCAGAATTTAAGGTGGCACTCATTCTCAGGGTCATGAACTTGACTGACCCTACTACTGGCCCTGATGGCCAAACTAGATCTGAGACCTTTCTCAAACATTTGTTTACTCTTGACACCAAAATACCCTACCTGACAATTAAACACAGGAAAGCCTGCCCAGAATATAACCCTTTCTTCTTGAAGGCTTCAGCTGTCACCAACTGGAAGTGTAGTTTTTCTCTGTCTCTTCTGAACTTCAATGGACCTTTGATTTCTACCTTTCAGACTTTCTCTTTTTGATAGTAATATAATAATTCTGCATGGCTGCCCGTCTTAGCTCATAATATACGTCTTAGCTCATCTGCTTGATGCAAGTTCCCTGTGAGATAGGATTCTCTCTAAGTCAAGTTTTACACAACCCTCTACGCCTAAGAATTCTATCTTGCAGGGAACTTGCATCAAGCAGGTGAGCTTCCCTGGGTGGCACAAGCGGTTAAGTGCTCAACTTCTAGCTAAAAGGTTGTCAGTTCTAACTCACTCAGAGGTGCCTTGGAAGACAGGCCTGGCAATTTACTTCCAAAAGGCCACAGCCTTGAAAACTCTATGGAACACAGATCTATTCTGCACATACGGGTCTCCATGAGTCAGAATTAACTTGATGGTTACTAACAATAATAACATCTAATAGGAGTCCCTGGGTGGCACAAATGATAATACATGCGACTACTAACCAAAAGGTTGGTGATTCAAGCCCACCCATAGGCGCCTTGGAAGACAGACCTGGCAATCTGCTTCCAAAAGGTCACAGCCTTGAAAATCCTATGGAGTGCAGTTCTACTATGCAGAAATGGGGTCGCCATGAATTGCAATGGACTTGACAGCAAATGGTTTGGTTTTAGTTTGGTTTCTACATCTAGTATGGTGATTTACACATAGTAATTTTTCCATAAAACAGTTGGTGATTGAATGAATATTCTTCCTATTCAGTGGGAAAAGTGTAGTTCTTATATGTAGGCTCTGTACAGCCAGCTATTCTGGCATGTGGATGGAAGCTACTTTCAAGCCTCCTTTAATTCATTGCATATTTTCTCTTTTGCATTCTTAAAAAAGAAGCTTGGGTTCATCTTGACTATTATTTACTCAAAGATGCCTTAGGAAGCCACAGTTCCCATTCTATCTCAATAGAGAATTAAATGGGTCGCTCATTAACTAACGCCATGCAACCGGATCAGTGTCCTTGCCCGTCTCCCTCTGCTGTCCCTACGGCCTCAAACTGTCTGGTCTCGCATAGTCACGACCCCTTGGTTTCAGTTTCCCTGGCAATGGCCATCCCTAACATGGCGTATATTTGCTGTCTTGCTCGGATGAGGATGAGAGCTCTGCCTTCTACCCCCAAGCTATGTTCTGCCTTGTAAATTAAAACGCTCCTCCCACTGCTCAATCCTGGGATTCAGTGCTCGACAGCCCCCGCTGCTTGAGGTAATTAATGGATCCTTGGAGCTACACCTGTTTCTGTGCTTACTACAGTTGAAGGCAGGCCTTTCCTTACCAAACAAATGTAACTCTGAGAAGAAGAAGCAGATAACTGGGAAGGAAAAAAAGCTGCCTCCCCACAAAGAACACCGTTCCCACTGAGCTGCCCTGCCTACAAAGCCGTCTTCAGCAATGTACACTGTCTCTTATTCATATTCACATAGCTCTCTATTGGAGTTAGTCAAAACTTAAAGAATAAGATGGAGGTGTTCTCATGTGGGAGGATCTTCCCATATCAGCTCCTTCTTTAGCCATTGACCTCTCCTACTCTCACAGTAACGAGCTCCATATTTAGATGCCAAATTACAAGGCACACACTCACAGCATCTGTTATTCTGTTACTTCATTTCAGAAATCAGATAAAAGAGAAAGAAAAGCAAAAGACAACACACAAAAAATCGTGGCCGCTTATCCCAATTTAAAAAAAAAGAAGAAAACTGACTTAGCAAAAGGACATATGACTCAGTTAAGTCAAAATTGTTCTCTTTCAGACTAAAAGGCAATAAACAATATCCAGCCACTCTAACTGTACAAGAAGTGGACAGCTTTATTTGTATGCATGCTAGTGTACCTTAATAAACTTCAAATTGCAGTGCTTAGTAAGGGTTATTTTTACTGCATATTTTGGTGGATTGATATTGATGGCTAATCCACTGTGTTTTTGCTTCAGCCCACTATGAAAATTGGATATTGAATCAGCTGGGAAATGAATTCCTTACTGAGCATTTCAACTTAAACTTGGGTTCCAGGTGGATTAAACATATGATGTTGTAACACTGTTATCAGCCTGACAGGAAATGCATAGAGACACCAGTCCTCGTTTCTTAAACTTCGAGGAGCCTCTGCTAGCAAATTGCCACTTATTAGCTTGTCTCAACTATAAAGAGCCCTGGAAGAGAAATGCTGAGAACAGAAGTGATTTACTGATGGCAACAGGGGGTGCTCTCACTAGACTGAAGGACAGATACGTTCTGAGAGCAGTGGGAAAGGAATAACACATTGCCTTACTAAGACTCTATATGAGACTTTAGAAGTGCCTAATACCTGTCTGAAGCAAAAGAATTAATATGCTCTATTCCACAGCCCTGCCATCTTCAACTTTGATAAATACTTAAAAATATATTTTTAAAAAGTCATTAACTTCTGGAATATAGGATTCAGCCATCATACTTAGAACATGTGAAACTGTAGTGCAATTTGTACCAGGATGTACACATACCACATTTTTAATCAGGGAATTGTGTTCCTTAAAGCTAAAAGACCTGTAGTGGATTAAGGCATTCAGCTCAGCCAAATGTTCCAATCATTAAACGATCGAAGAGGAAATCTATAGAATCTTATTATAAATTTACGAAAAGGATAACTGTGGGTCTCGGCCATAAACTGAAGTAATACAGATGAACTGGACACATATGTTGCACAATAGGTGAGTCAGAGCAATACAGCCTATGCTGTTTTATGATATGGAAAGCAATCAAATCTTATTTGCAAAAAATTCAGATCAATTGAATTTTAATGAGAAGCAGGTGCTGGAGTGTAGCGTCCACAAAGAATTCTGGGAATGTTTAAAATTAGTCCCATATTTGCCAGGAGACAGTTGGGTACATAAACTTTTTTATTTCTTGATTCATGGGTCTGTTCGGACTGTAGATTGCTCTGCCATTCTGAGTTCAGCAATTTGAATAAATTATGCTGAAAATCACTTGGTGGTTCATTTTGTGTGAAATTATATTTTCGCTGGAAAGGTTAATTTTGAAGGGAGCTTGAATGGCTGGAAATTGTGCAGCTGGGGAGTCTGCATGTTCAGAAGGCAGCAGTTATTAAAAGCGATTGCATTTCCTCCCAGATTTCTCCTGAGACCAGAATCAGTGGAGATGTTAAACCTTGCTTGACACCCCAGTTGGATAATTGTGGGTGTGGGCGCTAATCAGCAGAAGATGTCTCCTCAATTTAAATCTTGTCAGTTAGTCAAGATTAGGGCTTCCTGTATCGAGCACCATTAGGTTGGTTGCATATCAATGTGCTTGGAAAGATGTCCACAAAGCCCAAATGTAGCAGTAAGTAAGAAGTTAGTGGACATCAAAGACTAAGAAATTAAGCCACACCATTCCATAGACACACAGAGGAAGCTAAATTGGTGACGACAAAGAGGGGAACAAAAAAGAACCGTGGCTACATACAAAAACAGTGTTACATCTACTCAAAGAAGGAGACCCCATTTCTCAATATTAGAAATTTGTGTTACAGGTATAGGTAGGAATGTCAAGCCCAAACCACAAACCAGAACACTTGTTGGCTCTCCTTTGCAAAGAAGCAAGAGAAGACAGAAGAAATGGAAATGAATGCTTAGGATCAAAAGCAAAGCCACGATTTTCTTACCAAAAAAAAAAAAAAAGGCAACACAGCCCCTTCTGAGCTGAGCAGTTTGATTCAAATTGTACAGTGTAAGTTCAGATGAAATCTCAGTGAAAGCACCCTCGATTCCATTTTCCTAATGGGAACATTCGAGTGTCTCTGTCGTCAGATGAGCAGAGGTTGTTAAAGGATGCAGGCCCTCATCCAGATATTTAAAAGTAAATATTTTATCTAGGGAAAAGTATGGAATTCATAATTTGATGGCACAAAAGGCCAATAATACGTGGCAGCATGATCTCATTAGAAAAAGGAATTTTAGCCCAGTGTGATCTGAGTGACTAGTTCCAAAATGTGCAGTGAATTTTATAGTTAGTCTGGCTGGCACTTGTCCACGCTTCTGCATTCCCCAGTGGTAAATATTTGTAACAGATTTCACATGGTAACACAAGGGCTTCTGTCACAGAGTGGGTCTTGTAATGCTTCAAAAAAAATCAAGGCCAGGGCAAATCAACAACAAGTCATGCCAAGGTGTCCCAAAGACACCAAAGCCAGGCTGCACATACAGACTTCACTTGCTACTCGACAACATCAGCCATTTATGGCCAGATGGTTATAAATTTACATTCTATAAAATTTTAGAGGATGTTATTTTTTCCACTCAGTTTGTTAATTAACTTTCAGTCTTTTTATTTCCTCAAACATAAGTTCATTTTTTTTTTTTAATTAATGATACAGTATCATATTCTTTCCTGTGTCTCAGAACACCTCTTCAGTAGGACCTACAACTTTTATAAAAAAGGACATAAAAAAGCTTTTGCAGCCTCCAACACTGGGAAACTTTTCTTTTCGTGATCATTCTTCTGAAATCCTGAGGGCAAACAGACAGTGGACAGGGAATCATTAAAATATACCAACAAAATAAACTGACGTTAAACTCAGCTCTTTAAACCATTATTTTAAAACCTTTCTTATATTCAACCAACAAAAACAATACTGAACAAGCTAGAAATGTTTCTATTTAGGAAAAAAATGCACACAGACTCTAAAGAACCTCACCATCAAAAGCTGTATATTTTTTCCTGCAGCTCTACAAACTGCTTCGTAAAAATACCAAGAAAATAAAGAAATGAGGAAAGAAAGAAAGTGAATGTTTGAAATCTGACCATTTTGAACTGGTTTGTAAATATATCTTTGTTTTATAGAATTTTAATATTTTTTTTTATGTGCAAATTAAACAAAAATATTTTTTATATAAATAGGCAAAATATTGTATGAGAAGAGTTTTATTCATATCTTAGCATTATTTCCAAATTTTCCCTATTCTAAGCTCAAAGCGTACACTTATGGGAGGGTAGGCATCTTTTAAGTAGACTTGGAGTATTTTCTTCAATAATTTCTAGTGGCAAGCTTCTTACACTGTTGACTTTTTCTGCATTTCATAGAAATACACTGAAAAATATTTTTCAGATGCTGTGTGTGCAGAGCAATTGATTAAATATTTGAAATCATAAAGGGAATTTATTGCTGGGGTCACAAGCTCCTAAAGGGCACATTTGTGTGTATTTCTCTCAGCTTACACTCTTACAGGTACATCAGGAGAAGAGAAAGGGTTCAAGTAAACATTCTCTGGGTATGGATTTATGCCAATATGGATCTACTCTGAATGTTAGGGAAAGCTAAATTTGCTTATTTTCCAAAGGTTAGCCAGTCACAGTTGTGGACTTGTGAATTTGAGACTAAACAAGCTGGGCTTTTTTAACTTGGGTCCACAGTGCAGAGTTTTACCCATTTGCTTCTTTGTGCTTTCTACTGCTTACACATTTTAATGGCTCTCAAACATATCTGAAATCAGACATAATAGAGAGTAGAAAGAACAGCCTAAAATAAGATTTGTTTCCTCAATAAATTTCTTCCCCTTCTATAAAGCAATTAACTACAGAAATCTTTCAATCTGGGTCACTCGGGTCGACCTCCTTCCTCCCGATGGCAGGTTTGAATTGTGTTCTCTTTACGAAATTTGGGGCCTGAAATTCTGGGTAATTGCCTCCTATACGGGATCTCTCTCTCTGCCTGTGTAGACACAGACAGCTCTTCCTTTTAGAACCTGTCACAAATGAAACCCAAATCCAAATAATTGTATTCTGTTTCTTTCGGAAAGAGAAAAAGGAGACAGAGGAGGACCAAAGTGTGGTACATATTAAGACAGGTCATTAGGGAGAAGAAATAGGATATAAAAACCTGACGTGTCTGTGGCGAGCTCCTGGCCACCTAACTTATTAACGCAGCGTCCATTGTGAGATGCCGCAGTTCAGTGCAGTCAGAAGATGGCTCCAGCGCGTTAATTTTGCTCCTGTGTCTAACACGAGCTTCCAGGGGCAAGCTGCAACTCAGTGCTATCACTCCTTTCCGATTTTGCTGTCGTCTCATTTGGTTCAAAACATCAAACTGAAGCATATATGGAGTTTTAAAGGTCCGTTAATGTAGATGGTAAGATTTTAAAAGAATTTACCTGTTCTCTCTGATCAGCTCATTCTCAAATACTTTGCATGCTTTTGCGCAAAGTGCCACAACTGCACATCATTGCTAAAAATACTACCTACAGAAGGTAATACTTCCCAATGATACTATACCACTAGCACATCGGTGCTCGCTGAAACTGTATTCTCATCTTAAAAATATAGTTTTCTTGAGGAACTAGTGTTTGTGAAAATAATAATGTGCAAAACAGTGACATGATACTATTAGGTTAGATAACAGTTCAAAATCATCTAATCTTTCTAAACTCACTGCCTTTTATAGATGTCTGAGTAATTATCATTTCCTCCTCTCATAACTGCCAAACTCCAAATTCACTTTCTAAACAGATATTGATTGATATAAACATGAAAATGGGTATTTAATCCAATTAAGAAGTCACAGCTTTAAATACTTTATTATACAAAGAATGATACATAAAATATATTGCCTAACTAGTGACTTTAGAGGTCATTCACACACTAGCTAACTGCATAAAAAATTATAGAAAATTGTGTGATTAGCAGTAAATGCAATATAATACAAGATATATCAGGTTTAACATTAAATGCATTTACTGACAGTGGTTAAACTTGCCCATGTCCAAAATGCATGATCTCTCAATATTGAAAATACATACTTGTTTACTGTCATAGAAATCATTTAATCTCAAATGTTTTGTCTTTACCACCAAGTTGATCTAAAT
>NW_004444187.1:2777205-2791041 GCF_000243295.1 Trichechus manatus latirostris
ATACAAATATATCAGGAAAAAACTTAAATTACATTTCCAAGGATTCTTTTAGATGTAGGAGTCAAAGAAGTGACAGATTGGCCCACCGATAGCCGAACACAAGACTCTTTCTAGCCGCCTTCCACTATGTATGGCAGAACTTTCTATTTCAAAAATTATTTGATGATATCTTCAGAAGTTTCCATTTTAAAGAAAAATGTAAGTACATAAATATTGATTTACTGACTTGTACATGGCCTTTAAAAGAAAAAGAATGGAGAAAAATGACAAAGGTGACCAACATGAGAAGTGTGAAGGATAAGATGCTAATTCTAATAGATGTTTGTATGACAGAGCAAACTGTGGTGAAACTTAGCCAGTGCTACCATGTATTCCATTTATGTCATGGACTATGATAGACTACAATGTGAATTCCAGGAAGAAGCTGCCAGCCAAGGCTGCATTCTGTGGCAAAGGAATGTCCTGGAGCTTGGACTGAAAAAAAAAAAAAAGAGAGAGAGAGAGAGAGAAAAAAATCAGAAGTACATAAGAGGGAGAAGTGAGCAGTGGGAAGAGAACTCAGGGGAAAGTGAGACCTTTAGATCCATAGTCTTTTCTCTGATCTTAAATCCTTGTCTATTGTTTTACTTATCAGAACATAATAGTGGCCTTGGCAAAAACATAAGCTTAATTTTAACTCACTAAATGCTCCAGAAAATAGGTTACCTCTTGCATCCCAAATGAGGCATCAACCTTCTATACTTGGGTAAACTTATTTAAACTCAAAAAACCAAACCCATTGCCGTTGAGTTGATTCTGACTCACAGCAACCCTATAGGACAGAGCAGAACTGTCCCATAGGGTTTCCAAGGAGTGGCTGGTGGATTCAAACTGCTGAGCTTTTGGTTAGCAGCCGAGTTCTTAACCACTGTGCTACCAGGGCTCCAAACTTATTTACCAAACATTAAAACAAAACAAAATAAAAATTAATGCAAACTTCGCCCTGCCCCTCTATCTTCTTCAGCTCTTTCTTCTTACCACCTGCTCCCCCCTCTTATTTTTCTCTTTCATGGAAAGATCCTGATGGCCACTGAACCCTGTGGAGGTGACTGACCTAACTGAGTTAAATTTCCATACAGTATCTGCATCTATGCAGAGGAAATCAGGTAATTGTTATATTCCAATAACATAATTAAAGGCCTTGAAAATTATAAAGCCATATTTGCATATCGATGGATTACTACAAAATGTCCAGTTGAAAAATATATGAAATATTATTCTTCCACAGCTTCACTCCAGAGCAAAATTAATTTAAGGATCCAAAAAACCTGAAACCCACTGCCGTCAAGTCGAGCCTGACTCATAGTGACCTTGTATGATAGGGTAGAACTGCCTCATAGAGTTTCCAAGGCTGTAAATCTTTACGAAAGCAGACGGCTACATCTTTCTTTCAAGGTAGGTTTGAACTACTGACCTTTCAGTTAGCAGCCGAGCACTTAACCACTCTGCCAAAAACCCCAAAAAAACAAACCTGTTGCTGTCCAGTCGATTCTGACTCATAGCCACAGGACTCAATTTAAGGATATGTTTTGCAAATTAAAACAGCAGTACTTGTTAATTTAAACGTGTTAAAAATGTAAACACCTTAAAAATTACCTTATATTTTCACATCTCTAACTTAAGTAATGGAGCCGCGGTGGCCCAATGTTAAACTTAACAGAAGTTTCAAAATTCTATTAAATTATCGTCTTTCTCCCTCCTTCTCTCTACATATCTGTCTATACTACCTACCTAACTACGCATCCTTCAGTCCATCCATCCATATATCTGCCATCTAAGGCACCCAGTTTCTTAAACCAGAATTTAGCAGCAGTACTTAATATTAAAACCATTTCCTGGGATGTTTTTTCCTTTTAAGCACATTACTCATTTAATTCAACATTAATGAAAAAATATGGACTGTTATGTTGCTCTGCCTTGCTTATAACATATACAATAGATATAAACTTCCGCTTTGTTAATCTATGTATAAATTATGATTGAATACTTGGGAAAAAGTAATTTTTCAATTTAGATCCCACTTGTGATTCAGAAGGAGCCCAGGTGGTGCAATGGTTAAGCACTCAGCTAATAACTGACAAGTTAGTAGTTCAAACCTACCAGTCGCTCCGTGAGAGAAAGATGTGGCAGTCTGCTTCCATAAGGATTTACAACCTCGGAAAACCTACGGGGGTAATTCTACTCTGTCCTACAGGGTCACTATGAGTCCGAATTCAACCCGACGGCAAAGGGTTTGGTTTTTGGGTTTATGATTCAGAGTTGTGTGTTCACAAAGTATCCGCGATTTTACCTAGTGTTAAACTCTTAAAATATTTTCTTAACTCTCCTGTATTTTTTCTGCATAGAATTTTGTATACTCAGCAAAAGCAAAAATGAAGAAAACCTCAACAGCAAATATGCCACTGTGATGTTATTAAGACGTAAAGGGGAATTCTGAATTCCAGTAAGTAAAAGAAATGCTAACTGCTCAATGTTTTTGAGTTTTGTTTGAGCATACCCAAATTTCACTTCCAGTTGAAGCCGTTTAGTTTACAAGTGAACAGAATTCATTGAAATAAACAAAACACGTGCTTTGTATTGAAGACAGTGAAGGCACAGGTTTTCAATATTGATTATCTAATCCTCCAGTGATGACTTTTCATAATGATATCTCAAGGCCACATGAGAAATTGTCATCAGCAAAAACAGGAACGAGAGTACTCTCTTCACTTGAAACTTAGTAATATTATATCTGATACAAATTGATGTGATTTATAATCTGCGGAATGTTAATAAAATATTACATTTTAACGGCAAGAAATGTTTACATCACTTTTATATAACAATGATGCCATTAAATGTGGGCAATAATATACATTGTTTAGAAACAATTTTGGTGGTGTGTCTTTACACACTGATTTTGAGGATTAGACTTTTGCCTTATAGTTAGCAATACAACTGAGTTTGCTACTTAAAGGATATGATCTGGTCTGTGGCCTACATGAATCCGTATAAAAAGACTGAATGGTTATAGGTTTTTGATATACATGCCAGTGCATACCTTATACATGCAGTATACATGCAGATATATGTGACATCTCCACTGTATATATCCACCACGTGCCTGCACATAGATTTTCATCTAATTTGTTTAAATTAAGATAGTTTTTGTGGTTTTATAGTACTATTTCAACTATGCGTTTTCTTGTCACTCACCCCAAATAATTTTTGGATTTCAAAGGATACTTAGAGAGACATTTCTAGCAATAATTCTAATGTTTATCTGAATTATTTATTTCATTTTGTTATCTTACCCAGTATTAATCAAATAAGCATTAGGCTATCATGTTCTATTTTTGAAAGAAATCTTTCTGGAAATTTTTCAGGTAGGTTAATAGGAAGGCAGGGGGTGAGAAGGATGTTTAACAGTCATTCATACCTTAGCATGAATTAGTTTAATTAGCATCATGGGTACTGATGGTGTGGAACCAAAGAAACGTTAGCTCATGTTCTTGCAGTGTTTATAATAGCGAGTTAACATGTATTGACCACCTACAAAGTTCCAGGCATGGTGCTAAGTGTTGACATACAGATATTACCTCCTGTAATCTTCACTTTACTGTTAATATGATTAAGTGAGACCCTAAGTGCAGGAAGAACGGACTGTGCTGTAGGACTGGGTGGTGCCACTGTGGTCCAACGAATGAGTGAGCCAGACCTGGGTTCAAATCTGTCTCTTCCACTGTTCGCCCATATGACCATGGCAACAAACGTACAGTTCTGCGTTTGGAGAATGGAAATATTTGCCTTGCAGGTTGCTGGGAGGATTAAATAAACACATAGCAGGTGCTTAGTCATGGTAGACGTCACTGAAGGAGGAGTGGTTATAAAGATATTTTGGAATTGACACGATGGCAATGGGTTTGGTTTATATACAATTAAAATAAACTGTTCATAACTGCGTGGGTAATAGAAGAAAACATAATTGTTTTATTTTATTGGCCAGTGAGTATTTATCAAGCAAGAACAGGTATACTATATATCTGTTACAAGTAAGTTCAGTCTTCGAACAAACCAAGGTAAGTTTATACGTTTTATTTTTTGTCAGTGGAATATCTTTTTTTTTCATTATTAGCCAAGCTCTTCTGTCTATAGATAGATGCAGCCTCCCACAATGATATAAAACAACACAAATTTACTTACAGCAAGTATATGCTTTCCTATTAGCCATCCACATGAATGATAATGGTGGTGGATTATCTTTAAACCAATAACAACGCACAAATATGAATCATGTTTAACTCTTACAGTCGAAATCAGGCAAACACTATTTTCATCAGGATATGTTACCCATATTTAAGAAAAACAAAAATTAAAAAAAAACTATTTTAAACACATCTAAGAACAATAAGCCTGTGTATAATGTTTGTATCACTTGCAAAAGTATGAAAAAGTTATTAAAACTTTCTTAGAATTGTTTTCTTTCTTGACTCTACATAAGTTTTTGCTTTTGAAAGATAAGGAGAGGAGGGTACTGAGTGGAACTGGTAATGCTGGATTCTAATTCCTGCACCACAATTAAGTTGGAACTAGTGAAAGGCAGCCCCACCACCAGCCAGTGTTCTGTGGCCTCATCTATAAAAACAGAATGATGGTAATGAATTTGCTTAATGGGAACTTATTCTTTTTTAATTCTAGAAATAAATTTAAAAAATAGTTTTATGAAAGGCCACATAATTTTTTAGTTCTTGTGTCTACAGTGAACATCTAGTTAGAAAGTAGGCAAGATATGTGCGGTAAATGACAAGGAGTGATTTGTACCTATAATATTATTAAGTTAGTTAGTGTAGCCCAGATAGCATAGGTGTGTTTGCAGGCAGCAACCATGATATAAGCTTTTTCTTTTTTTTTTTAGTTGTGCTTTAGGTGAATGTTTATAGCTCAAGTTAATTTCTCCTACAAAAATGTATACATATATTGTTTTGTGACATAGTTGCAATCCCCACAATGTGACAGCCTGCCTACTTCCCTTTTCCATCCCGGGTTTCCTGTGTCCATTCAACCAATTGCTGCCCCTTCCTGCCTTCTCATCTTGCCTCCAGACAGGAGCCACCCATTGGATCTCGTGTATCTGACTGAACTAAGAAGTACACTCCTCATGTGTATGATTTTTTCGTTTATAGTCCAGTCTAATCTTTGGCTGAAGAGTGGGCTTCAGAAATGATTTTAGCTCTGGGTTAACAGAGCATCTGGGGGCCATAGTTTTGGGGGTTCCTCCAGCCTCTGTCAGACCATTATGTTATAATAAATTCTATCACAAAATGAGAATATGTTTGGCAGATTGGCTACTGAGTGTTACATGATATAATGTTTAGTGATAATTCCTCTGACTGAAATAATTCACAAATTTAATTCTGCTATTCTAAATAGAAACACTTGATATGAACTTTTGAGGAATTTTAAAGGAGGTGTCTGAAGAAAGGTAAAAGTTAACAGTTTTGAGAATATTGTTGTATTATCAAAATACTAATTTCTAATTTTAACACGCTTTGGGGAAAATAAAAAGTAAAGACTGCACTAGACTCTTAAACATAAATATAATTATTTGAAATACGTTATTTCTGTTGACATTAAATTTCAGTGCATTATTCAGCACCTTGCACACAGTTGTTATTGTTAGTTGCTGTTGAGTGAATTCTGACTCATGGAGACCCCATAAGTGCAGAGTAGACCTGCTCCATAGGATCTTCAAAGCTGTGACCTTTCGAAAACAGATTGCCAGGCCTATCTTCCAAGGCACCTCTGAGGGGGTTCAAATTGCCAACATTTTGGCTAGTACAGTAGTCAAGTCCTTAACCATTTGTACCACCCAGTGATTCCTTTGCACACAGTAGGCATGTGTAAATCTTTAATCTATTTCAATTATAGTACAATACTTACTGTACTATTTTTCAACTATGTTGAATAAGCTATAGTGTGTCCTTAAAAAAACGATATAATTTCAATTTATATAATGCATTAGACTTTTCTGTACATTTAATAGGAGCCCTGGTGGCACAGTGGTTAAGTGCTCAGCTGCTAACCAAAATATCAGCGGTTTGAAACCCCAACCGCTCCGCAGGAGAAAGATGTGGCAGTCTGCTGACGTAAAGATTATAGTCTTGGAGACACTGTGGGGCAGTTCTACCCTGTCCTATAGGGTCACTATGAGTTGAAATCAACTTGACAACAATAGGTTTGGTTTGGTTTTTATATATTTATTGGACTCAGTATTTTCCTCCTTTGTCATTTAGGATCTGTTCTGATGCAAATAAGAATTCTGCTTATTTACAAGATGCCACGTCATAAAAAAGAAGAAACATCTGATCTGGTGCAGCAAAAGAGAGGATAGACTCTACTGAATGGATTTCTAAATAAATTATTATTCATTTCAGCATGATAATATGTTACATATTATCATATCAAAGATGTGGTGAAACATGTGAAATTGTGCACTACAGATGAGTAAGTAAACACAATTAAGCCAGTGCGTACCTTGCCCCTAATTATGTATTTCATCCTAAAATGTTTTATCTAATCCTCAGTTCTGAGGTCATTAGAAACTTATTCTGATAATAAGCTTACTCATACACTCATTTATGTATATATATATATATATAACATGGAATATAGAATTTATGTTACCATGAAATTAAATTCAAGTAATTATGACTTAGAAAATGATTACATTTTTGGAGACAAATTGAAAGTTTTAGTTTTTTGGATAACAGCTGATTGATTCTGAGAAGGGAAATAGTCAATATTTATTTGTGCTCCATCTAAAATAGAGTGAGGCTCTCATTCTCTACTTATGTTTTTCATTCAGAAAATAAAATCATTGCTATTTTTACATCCTGGAGGGTATATCCAGTTGTTTTCTAGCATATGTTGCATATTACAATGCTTACCACATAAACTTTGGTTGGAAATCTGGATCTGCAGGTAAGTAACTGTGTGACCTTGGATGATTTCTTAACCTGCCTGTAAGGTAGGGATAATAATACCTGTCTCACAGTTTTGTAATTAAAGATTAAATACAATAATACGCAAAAAGGACTTTGCACCATGCCTGGCACTTAATTGGTAACTCTTATTATCATTCGTCAATGACTTCAAAGAAAAGAAGTTTGAAAAGATCAGATGTAGAGATACAAAACACAGAAACAAAATTTCTCCCTTCAGATACTATCAGCTCAAAGAACAGTGTCTGTTTAACATATTTGAAGCAAAGTATTTTTCCTCCAAAATCTGAATACTTGACTTATTAGACTGTTTGACACAGTATATATTCCAAAATGCATTTCTTTTAGTCTTATTGATATACATTATTATTTAATATTCTCTCCCTGGCAGTTTTATTTTGTAATTAAAGTAATTTAAATGGTACCTACAGGTGCACCAGTGTTAAACATATGCATATACACGTAAATAAACACACATAAATACATTCACATATCTTGCTGCTGTTTGGGAATTCGGGAAAGACCAGAGGCAAATAGAAATAACGGTGTCTTGTTATGTTACTGCATGTGTGGGTGTTGTGTGTGCATGTATGTGGGGGTGTATAAACACTGACTGAGTGCTACTATGGCTGAAGTTACTAGTACAAAAAGCTTAGAAGGCTTTTATTTTCATATCTACACACACACACACATTCATATCACTCTCTTCACGTATCAGAATTCCTCTTTAAAACCAAATATACTTTAAAAACAAGATCATTTCTATTTCCTAAAGCTTAGGAAAGTAACATTCATAGTCAATGCTTTTTCATACCTGCAATAAGACAGACATAAGGCCAAACTAAAATTTATGTACAACTGGTCGTTTACATATACAACAATGAAAGGAAAATGAGCGTAAGAACAGTTAGCCAGCTTGAATCAGTGGGTGAAAAGTACATACTTTTGATATATGAGAGTATCCATAAAAAAGAGAGGTCCTATTAGAAGCTGAAAAGTGTATCTTTCAGATTTAAAAAAAAAAAATCACACATCTAAAAAATCTGGTGTTAGAGAAGAATCAAACCAAATCAACAACAATTAAAAAAAAAAAAGTAATATAAATGAAAGTATAAATGTCAGGAATTTTTTTAAAAAGGCTTGAAATAAGTTTCTCTTCCTCTCACTGTATTTCTGTGTTAACTTTGAGACCACAGAAAAGGAAGTACAAATATTGGGCTTGACAAGCTATTCACCAAAAAATCCTTTGTGTGTTAGAGTAAATATAATGCAAGCTAAGATTTTTTTTTTTTTTTTTTACTGCCTAAAAGAAGTAAAGGTAATAATGTAAGTATTCATAGATTTAAATGAATTAAAAAATTCAAATGATCTCATTTATTGCCAACACCACAGAAAAGTTTTATAAGAACAGGTTTACTTTCAATGGTTTTAATACTTTTCAAAAACAAATACTGGAATTTCTTTTCAAAATCTATCTCATTCGTTCTTTAAAAAAATGACTAAAGGATTAATATAAAAACATATACTCTGCAAATAAAAATGTGCAGAACCATGAACATTTAAATTAATACTAATAAGATAAACTATCTATTTCAGTTCAAACAGCTGCACATATTTTAAATAGCTCAATTAAAGTTTATTCAGACTAGATAATTGATCCAATGTGGAGAATGATGTCAGCATTAGGTATTTTATAAAATAGGGTTTAAATGAAATAGAAGTATGAAAACTTAAAAAAAAATTCCTGGAATGTTTTCTGGAAGAACAGAAAGAACTCTTTAAAAGCATCTAAACACATACAAAATATATTTCATTCCTCATATTCTAAATGCATTTTTTCTCAATTATGCAACATGATACATCTATATATTTATTTTTTCCCTTTTGGTTTTCAGGTTTTAAGAATGGTTCATTTACCTTTAATTTCCCTCTGTTAGCATATTTAACTTTTACAAATTTTTTCCTTATGTGTATTTTATGCCAGAAGTGGCAGTTTTGCTAAAAAAAATATGTCAAATCTGTTACAACAGAACTGAATCAGACTATGAGTTCATTGAGGTTTAGCTCTATAAGCAAATACTGACAGATAAGAGATGGTGTTTAGATGTATAAACATGCATATAATTACACATACATATAACATATGTATAAGATATATATGTACCATATATGTCAGCAATAATGTACCTCTGTAAAAAATTATAGTTTGGTTCACATAAACAATTCACATTTTGTATGTAAAATCTGGTTTATCTTTATTGTCAAACCTAGAAGTTTAAATGTATGAATTTTGTATCCATAATATCTTAACTATGATAACAAAGGTCAGAATAAAGTGAAAGAATTAGCTTAATAATGTTTAACATTGTTAATGTTTGAATTTGTTTCAATATGAAAACAGACATTGATTTATTTTTACATAATTATTAAAGTTATCTAAGGGCAAATGATGGAAAAGTCAGTGTGTGTGTGTGTGTGTGCGTGCGCGTGCGTGTGTGTGTAATTGGTTTGAAGTTAATTCATTATGAATTGTATATATTTTTCTGATAGCCTAGAAACTCCACCTCTCCACCACAAAGACGAAGTAAAAAGAATTCACAGCAATCTTTTCATTTAAGGAGTCAGTAATCTACTTTACTTAGCTGCCAAAAGCTGAAAGCCTCTTTGGTTTTCCTGGATGGGGTCCCACTATTCTTTCTTCATCATCTTTCATTCTGATCCATGAAAGCTTACTGGTGGTTAGAGTGTGTATCGCCCTTGGACGTGCCCCTCGCCACCACAGCACCAGCAAGCCACTGCCAACTGTCCGCCGATGTGACAGTTGAATAGGAGTTGTGAGCCATGTCTCTCTCCACGCCCCCTGCTTTCTTTCTGGCTGTACATGAGGTTTCCGAACTTGCCCGTTGCAGGGGCTACTGAATCCACAGCACTGAGTGAAACTCCTTCGTTAACTTCGGCTACACTGGCAGATACAGAGAGGGGCCTGCAATTTTTTTCATGTGGTTTCTTATACAACAACAACAGAAACAAAAACAGCAAAGCAGAAAAAAAAAAAATCCACAAGAATAAAAAGGGAAAAGAATTTAAGAACATCTCCTGAAAAAACGCAAAAATCAGAGTCTGCATATACTCTTGCAACAATGTGTTAAATTGTACTCTTACAACAAAGGCTTCTAAAGCATTGTTACACACGCGCTGAAATCACTCAGGAGATTTTTGCGGGCTTAATAATTACTAACTAAACGTAACTAAGAAAGACACAATGCACTTTTTGCTTATGAAGTACTAATTTCTAAAGAAAATTCTGAAGAAGATATGTCATCCTTTTTAAATTATAAAAAAAAAAGAAATTCTAATATACAAGATAGCTACAAGAAAAAAGGACCACTTTTAATCTAACGCTCAGAGCATTTCTAGGTTAAGTGTACAAAAGGTTAACTTAATTAGCACAGCATAAGTTAAAGAGGAAAAGTTTTTTTTAAAAAAAACAGGTTTATTAAGTATTTTATGTAAAGGAGGACTAGTTTTTATTTCAGATCATTCCTACCTCCAAAAGATTATTACAATGCCATCTTTGTCATTGTGTTTTGTAGCAAACATATTCTACATATAATCTACAGCAAAATTAATTGTTTCATCTATGTATTCAGAGAGCATTTATTGCCATGCAAAATTTAATTTTGATGGAAGGCATGAAAGGTATATTTCATTATGTATTGTATCTATGAATATACACCTATACGTACACATGTATAGTTCATTATTCTTGACTGTGAGGGCTTATGACTATTGACATTGTCAATTTTTATCTCATTACTCATCACTGCTTACTGTGGGCGCTAATAGTATATTTCCATGGAGTTTGTGTGTGCTGTAATGTAAATTCTGACATTGCTAGTGTCAGTCACTAATCTACCTCATTCAGTTCATGTCAAGATGATACATCACAATGCTCAACAACTGTCATCTTGGCTTTAAATAGATCTACATTTTCTCAACTTTGCAATTAATTTTTTTGTTTAGAATTCAGTTTTTTTTTTTTACAGGATGAGCAACTAACTCATTTTAATGTATTCAAAGCAATTACTGACTTAAACATACCCCTCTGAAAATTAAGCATAAAGAATAAGAGTTTTAAATGAATAATGGAATAATTTATTATAGAAAGAAAATTAATTAGAATTTGCAGTGTGAAGAATTTAAGAATCCGAGTTTTATAGACTTCTAAATTTTAATTTAAGTGCATTTTTAAAGGATATTTTTATAATGTTTAAAAATATGTTAAGTTAATTAGGTGGCACTATTTCAAGTAGAATCTTTTCCGAGTTATGCAGCTAGAGCATTTGGACATACTCTTGACTTTTTATCATATATGTGCTTTTCAGTATTTTTCGTTCTGTTTCTCTTTCTCTGTGGCTTCCTCCCATCTCTGTTAATACTTTTTTGTTGTCTGTTTCTCTCATTCTTTTTTGTATCTTCCCTAATACTTCTTCCTATGATTTCTTTTTCTCTACTCTATTGCCTTGATATTAAATTATCTGTTCAAGTGACCTTACAATGCAAATATTTTAAATTCGTTTAATTAAATCTTTTACCTCCTTTTCTCCTTCAACCTAGAAAAGGCCAGTCCTACAGTATAAGGGTTTTGAGAAGCATGTCAGGACTATTTCTCTCTCTTTCCTTTCTCTTGATACAGCTATCTCCCTATCCTTTTAAATTTCATTCCTCTGCTCTATTCAACCTTCCATATTGTTCTTTTTGTTTCAAACATATTTTAATTATCCCCTATATTTCTCCAAACATTCTCAAAGGCTGATGGAATTCCAGTTTCAAAATAATTATTCTGAACCCTTATTATGACAATTTCCTAAAATAAAACAAAATTAAAAAATATTGTTCTATCACAATTATCATAATAATATTACACTATTTTGAAAATAATGACATAGTTGGGATATGACGCAATATTTTGAAGACAATTGCTGAAATCAGTTATTTACAAAAGAGGTAATTGGGTTTATGTGTATATAAAAAAACGATTGTCATTGAATCATTTTCAACTTATGGCAACCCCATGTGTGTCACTGTAGATCTGTGCTCCATAGGGTTTTCGATGACTTCTTGTTTACAAGTAGATTGCCAGATCTTTCTTCCGAGGTGTGTCCGGGTGGATGCAAACTGCCAGTCTTTTGATAGGCAGGAGAGTCTGTTAACGGTTTGTACCACCAAAGGACTCTTATATGTAAGACCAGCTAAACTATATATATAAACCTGCTTGAAGATGTTGAGGTTACCAGGGCAATACGAGAGTAATTTCTAAGCCGGCCAGCCAGACAGGAATAGTATTCCAATCTTTGCACCTCCAAAGAGGAATAATGAAAATTCTCTTCCAAAATGAGTAAACAAATAATATACTCAATTTCCAAAACCATGCTTTGTATATTCCTATAATGAGTTGAATTGTGACTCCCAAAAAAATATATTGAAGTCTTATCCCCTGTGCCTTTTGAATGTTACCATGTTTGGGAAATAGGGTCTTTCTTTGAGAATATTATTAGGTCACACAAGGTCACGTTGGAGTAGATCAGAAAACCCATTGCCGTCAAGTCGATTCTAACTCATAGCAACCCTATAAGACAGAGTAGAACTGCTTCATAGGGTTTCCAAGGAGTGTCTGGTGGATTCAATCTGCCGACGTTTTTGTTAGCAGCCAAACTGTTAACCGCTATGCTACCAGGTTTTCCCCACTGGAGAAGGGTGGTTTCTAATTCTATATAACTTGTGTCTTGTAAAAGAGGAGAGCAGACATGGAGACAGAGTTACATACGGGGGAAGGCACCATGGAAAGATACATCTACAAGCAGCAAAAGAATCTCAAGGATTGCCAGTAACCACCAGAAGCTAGAAGAGAGGCACAGAACAGTTGCCCTCTCATACCACTCAAGACGGAATCAACACGGCTGATACCCTGATTTGGACTTCCAGCCCCCACAACTGTGAGACAATAAAATAATGTTCTTTAGAACCACCCACTCTGTGGTATTTTGTTACTTGTAGCCCTAGGAAACTAAGATGACCCGGATATGCAAACACCTTCTTAACTTTATTTTTTGCCTACTGTATTTTCTCATACCCATCCACCCAACACCACCACCGTATGCACATTCCCAGTGTGCAGCTCAAGTTATGTCACCATATACTCTTAAACCTTCAGCAGTTCCCTTTGTGCCTATCAAATAAAGTTCATTTTAAAAAAGGTGTTCCATAATCTGACCTCAATCTATCCTTCTGACATAATAAACCAGTGGAGTGAGGAATGTATCCTTATGACTAACAAAATTGAACTCTCTCAGCATTCTGCCTTGGTTCCCAAGATCCCCACCACCTTAAGTGATATTTTCTCAACTTGCATGTGTCTGAATTCTGTCTCTTCATCAAGAATCATTTTCTCAAAAACTTCTTGGATTCCAACTAACTGGAAGTAATGTTTCTTCCTTTTAATGTTCATAACATCTGTGTTGTGTTCTTATTTTTCTGTTTGTGTATGAGTGTGTGTTTTGTTTTTGTACACTTAATTTCCACTATCAGACTCTAGGTTACACTATTAGTTGCTTAAGTGAAAAGAGTCTCCAGTCTGATTCATCCCAGTATCCATCACTACGCTTACTATGGACTTTATAGTAGGTAAGGTTTACATGCATTTGAAAAGTGATTGAATAAAGAATATGTCTTTAATACTAATTGTGGCTGAATATAAGGAATTGTAGGAAAGACTAAAGTATCTGGCTAAAAATACCTCCAATTTACAGGCCTCACT
>NW_004444187.1:2791432-2795472 GCF_000243295.1 Trichechus manatus latirostris
AATTCTGAGTTCCTTCCAGGATTTAAAAAAAAAAAAAATATGTGTGAGGTCTTGAGAAAAAAATAAACAGAATCTTTCTTTTCTTTTCTTTCTTTCTTTCTTTTTTTGCTAGCCATGGAGATTTCAGGAGGTGACTTGAGGTAATTAAGTATTCCTGCCACCCTCTGTAATATAAATGATCAACTTTGAGGACCTGCCCCTCTGGCATTTCTGACACTGGCTAATCCTGATTCTTCTCTCCTAGGTGTTCTTCATCTGGCCTCCACTTTCCTCCTTTCCTTTCACATTTGATTCGCCATGGTTCCAAACCTGATCTTACTTATCTGATCAGATTGTAACTATTCCTGTTGGTACAAAAAAAGACTTGATATCGTTGTTCATATTTCTCATTACAGCATGACCTGTTTTTCCACCAGGAACACAAAGCTCATTAGAATGCAGCAGCCCCTGCCTCAGGTATTCATCCTTTTCTTCCCAGCCTCTCCTATCTCCAAAGAGAATTTTCCTTCCTCTTTGAGTAGAGCCATCCTGATGGCATGCTTTTCCCTTGCTCCCAACATTTTTATAAAATATTTTTAAGATGAAAGAAAACATATTTTAACTACAGTACCATTTTACAGCCCAGCTCAGTGCTGTTGTGGATAGATGTATATCAACTTCCCTTGGTCACACCTTACCCTGAAGAAGACCAAAAGAAATTAGAGCTCTTCCTGTTCAAGCAGATTGGTAGTCAACGTTGTTATCATGGCTGAAATGGATGTTTTCCTCACATGCATTATCATTTTCTTTCTGGTGAGTTTTAAGCATATTGAAGGCATCATGTCCTTTTTCCTTGGCAACCTCTTCTGTAAGAGACACTTAGGGGACTAGCAGTGTGACCACAGCCTTCTACATCAGCCATCTCCTTTCTTTGTCATGATCTAACATAACCATTAACAAAAAGTCAGTATATAAATAACAATTACTCCTAGCTCTACTATATTGGTGTGAAATGTGACGTGGGGGACTGAAGGCCATTCATTGAATCAGTTAAACAGCTTTGAAAAAAGCTTCCAAGACTGAGACACAGAAAATAGCATAACCTTATTTCAATTGCCATTTTATGTACACAGGGAAATTGACATTCAAATAGGCACTTTTGTTTCACTGATTCCAACGTGCCAGGTTATAATCATGGGAGTAACTACTACATGGTTCGTTCTCCCAGGGTAGCTTACAATGTAAGAAAATGAATTTAAAAAAAAAGAGAGACAACAGAATTCATGGAGTGGATATTTGAGTGGCAATGTAAACTAAAAATAAATTCTTTTAAAATTGCCCTTTGGTCTTAGCTCAAGTAGATACATGAGACTTAATGGGCAGCTCCTGTGTGGAGGCAAGATGAGAAGGCACAGAGGGTCAGAAACTGGTTGAATGGACACAGGAAATCAAGGGTGGAAAGGAGGAGTGTGCTGTCACAGTATAGGGAGAGCAACTAGGGTCACATAACAATGTATGTATAAATTTTTATATGAGAAACTAACTTGAATTGTAAACTTTCACTTAAAACACAATATAAATAAATAAGTAAATAGAATTGCCCTTTGGGAGTAAGTGACAATTACCCCTAATCCATTTTCCCACGACCTCTTGAAGAGGAGGGTCACAACACTTTTGAAATCTTCACTCCCAAATGTCTAATTCATATATGGAGCACCACTCTTTTGATAAATGCTCTCCTGACTACTTCTGGTCATCAGTTATGTCAAAGAACCTACAAAGTGGCGTATTGACTGGTCTTCCTATATGAAACCTGACATTGCTGCCTCTATAGAATTTTCAGTTTGGGGCCGTAATAGTCAAATGGATAATTTGTTTCTCTCTTATGCTGCTACTTCAAAGCATTTCTATGATACTGAGTATTTAATGCAATTTTTCCCACTAGTTACATTTTAGACATGGGTCAAGTGATTTTCAGTGTAGTTGATATTAAAAATATATAAATATCATGTACCATTAGAGCATACCACTAATATTGTATTCAACCAATCATTAAGATCAATGATCAGAGCTGATTACATTGCTATTATCTAGGATTCAGTGTTACCCATGAATTTATCATGGACACATGTCTATTAAAAATTATACATGAGAGGTTGGGGAGGCATGGTCAACATGGTGGACTAGTTAGACACTTCCTATATCCCTCTTACAACAAAGACCTGGAAAAACAAGTGATTTGATTCTATGTGAACATCTGACAGATCTGACAGCCCTGAACAAGGCAAGGTTAAGAAATCCATCTGAGTCATACCGGAGAGGAAGACCATTTGGAAGAGGTAAGGAGCGCTGGAGCCGCGGCGGTGATACTGCAGGGACACAGCCACGCTGGGCTGTGGTGAAGCAGGCAAACAGCTGTGCTGTGCACGGGCTCAAGAAGCAGTTTCCACATCGAGAGAGACATGGCAGCAGAGATTCTGCTTGGACACTCCGAACCAGTGAAGAGCAACTCCCAAGAGGCTAGGATAAGTACATTCGTGCACCCTTTCATGGTGATTTAAAAAAAAGCCATTTGGGAAAAACCTCCCACCCTTTTACCCCCTACCTCTGCACTCTGCACTGGAATTGGGAAAAACCTCTCTTCCTTTTACCTCCGCCCTTCCCGCTCTGCATCGGGAGTCCACTGGGCCGGAAGTAGATCCCAAAAGGCGCCCTGACCCATTCTCCTGGCCTTGGAGAGGGAACAAATAAGCTGCTGGCTCCCCTAAGCCAGGAACACAGGGTCGGCACAGCTCCTTCGGCTAGCCATAGAAATCAGGGGTCCGCAGACTCTGAGTGCCATACACCCCTGTATAGACTTATGGGGACCCATCTCAACAGTGTTAGCCCTCAGTACAACAGGGCAAACATCTGAAGTTTAACCTCAACTGCTTCAGCTGTGAATGGGCAGATTTGTGATCCTCAAAACAGCCCTGCCCCTCAAGTAGGCACTTTTATCAATCTGCAGCAGGGTCTTGAGGACCGGTGGTAGCTCCTAAAGTGCCAAGTCACCTGCTACAGGAGTTCAAGAAAAAGTGGTGCCCTTGAGTCTTTGCAGCCAACATAGTGGGGTACTCTTAGTTCGGCTGCAAAAATCACCTACCCATTCACCCTAGAGAATAGGAACACGCTTTTCTTTCAGAATCTCAGGAGCAGCCGTCAACCCCCTGCCTGGCTCAGCACGTAATCCCCTACCACAGCCAGAGTCCAGTGCCTGCACCAATCACCCATGCCTCTCTAGAACTGGGGGTGAGAGCCTGCATCACACACTTGGTGATCGACTGCCTGCACACCCGAGCTGATCCCATACAGGAAATTTTAACGGACTCCCGCATGCACATACTTAGTTACAGAACTAACTACCTGGTGACAGGACATTATGGATCAAAAGGTGTCAAAAATCAAACTAGTGCACATGAGCAGCCTATCTGGCATATCAAAACAAAACAAAATAAGAAGCTAGGTCTCCCTAAGCAAACACGAAATAAAATTATAATAAATTATTGATGGCTCGGAGACAACAGTCAATATCAAGTCACATAAACAGGCAGTCCATGACGGCTTCAGCAAGCTCCCAAAATAAAGAATCAATAAATTCTCTGGAGGAAGAGAACTTCTTGGAATTACCAAAGACAGAATATGAAAGATTAATATACAGAACTCTTCTAGAAATAAGAAAGGAAATTCGATAGAATGCAGAAACAACCAGGCAACATACAGACACAGCAGTAGCGGAACTTAAAAAAGTTATTCAAGAACATAATGCCAAATTTAATAGGCTGCAAGAATCCACAGAAAGACTGCAATCAGAAATCCAGATTAACAATAAAATTTCAGAATTAAACAACTCAATAGAAGGTCATAGGAGCAGAATTGAGGCAGTAGAAGTTAGAATTAGTGACATTGAAGATAAAGCACTTAACGCCAACTTATTTGAGGAAAAATCAGATAAAAGAATTAAAAAGAATGAAGAAACTCTAAGAGTCATGTGGGACTCTATCAAGAGAAATAACCTACTAGTG
>NW_004444187.1:2800164-2806508 GCF_000243295.1 Trichechus manatus latirostris
GGAAAGTATCGGCCCAGGAGACAGAATGGGCCACATAAACCAGAGACTTCATCAGCCTGAGACCAGAAAAACTAGATGGTGCCCTGCTACCACCAATGAACGTCCTGACAGGGAACACAACAGAGGGTCCCTGATGGAGCAGTAGAATGATGGGTTGCAGAACTCAAATTCTAGTGAGAAGACCAGACTTAATGGTCTGACTAAGACTGGAGGTGCCCTGGAAAGCATGGCCCCTGCTCTCTCCATCACCCCAGAACTAAAACAATTTCCAAGGCCAACTCTTCAAACAGGGATTGGACTGGACTGTGGAACCTAAAGTGATACTTGTGAACAATGTGCCTCTTAGACAAGTAGATATAAGAGACCAAAGGGGCAGCTTCTGTCCAGAGGTGAGAGGGGAAGGCAGAGAGAGTAAGGAGCTGGTTGAATGTTCATGGGGAATCAGGGGCGGAGGGGAGGAGTGTGCTGTCGCAGAATGGGGTGAGCGGTTGGGGTCTCATAACAATGTATGTTAAAAAAAAAAATTCTGTATGGGAGACTAACTTGAAATGTAAACCTCATTTAATTACAACAATAAAAAAAATTATACATGAACTTCATATAAGAATTTAAATGTAGAACTAAGGCGACATAGATAATTGAAGGGAAAATCTAGCTATGGCTGAAAAATTAATATAATCATGGAAAAAAAGATGTTGGTGCAGATCTGTTCTTAAGTTACCTTGGTAACTGTCATGGTGCCTTGCTGCATTCTTCAGTTGTATTCACACCTGTAGTTAGCCAAAATGCCCATAGGTCAACGTATTAAAGCATATTTTAACACAAACATTTGTTCCACCCATATATTGTACTCAGTAAATAACACCTGATTATAAACAGGTTGCTTTTACATTTTTTGGAATCTGGGGCAAAAGAAAGATATCTGGGCAAATTGCTGAAAACTATACCCATGATACACAGTGTAGAAGTGTCCCTTTTCCTGTCTAGTCCCTTTGAGATGACTTTTTGAAGTTGAAGGTTCATGTATAATTTTAATTAAGTTTGTTCTTCTGGTGCATTCTTGAGTTAAACAAAGTCCCTGGTACTTGAAAGTATAGTCTGTGCTGATCATCCTTACTCATTACTTTGCTGAGTGAAGTGCTCTAATGATAGTGTTAGGGCTTCGACGTGCAACGGATTCAGGGAAAGGTTTCACAGGCAACTCTAACAAGATTGCACAGCGAAGACATACGTTTATCCTTTATTTAGAATGACAAAACCTTAAACATATCTTTCAGTACTGTCTCTCTTTTTCTCACGCAGATACACTGTATATCAGTAATCTGGACACCAAGTTATTTAAAGCTATTATTTAGTACCATAATAAGTAGTAATTTAAATACAAGGTAAAATCACCACATTGTCTTGTTTACTACTGATGTTAATTTTAAGCTGACGTTCAATGCTCCCCAAAAAGGCAGCCTATGATTTGTTATCATTAAACTGTCAACTCTGCCTTGAGTTAGAAATAGATTCACGCTACACTTCTTACAGCATATCACTTTATTTTCTATCAGTCAAAAAAAAAAAAAAATCCAGAATCATTTTAATTGTGTCTGTGCTATTTTTCTATTAACTGTTTCATGCATTTTTCCTGGCCTTTTAATTGCAGTTTAATAGTGGTCATTAACACATTAAGGGGTGTTAGAAGAACATTTGAAGTCCTCTTGACTTCTACCAAAGTTGACACTTCAATGCTAGAGTAATTTCAGCTATTCATTTATTTAATAGTGACCTATGCAAATGTGGAACCATGTCATTTTACAAATTGACTGTAATAATTAACTAGAAAGGCAGAGTAAAATGAAACAGGTTATAATTAGAATATAACTGCTACAGTATTACGTCAGCTAGAATAAAATAATCTCAAATGATTAAATTGGTTTCAATTATTAAGAATCAGTTTAATGTACCCACTGTTCTGATTTTTACATTTCTCTTTTTTCTGTGCATTAGATGTCACCTTATACAATTTACGTATTTTATTCATCTTGGTAAAACAGACATTACAGAAGTTTAATTAAGTAGTAAGACTTCACATTATTCTGCTGAATTCTAAATTAGTTGTAGAAACTAGTCAGAGTGCATGCTACATACTATTCAGAATCATTTCAATTAGCTGTATCTATTCAGCCACCCAATATTCCTCTTACACAGTAAATATATGTAACATGTCACTAGCCATCAGAATATGTATTTTAATCACATAATTATCACAACTTTCCCAACTGGTTCTTAGATGCATCATCTTTATCTATATCATTTTTTTCTAAACTTAATAACTAAGCCATCTTTTCAACCTAAGAATTTTCCACATTCTTGACTCTTACATGCTTGTAGGCAGGGCCAGCTGCAAGGTGTACCACCTATGCAGTAGCACAGGTCCCTGTGGTCGGAAGCGCCCCACACCTGGTTTAATTCTCTGCTGTTGCCTTCTTGAAATTCTTAATAATTTTTGAAAAAGAGGTTTCACATTTTTATTTTACATTGGAATGCAACTAACTCTGCAAATTATGTAGCCCATCCTGCTTGAAGGGATCTACTAGAGAAGTATGATGACTTGCTCACCTTTGCCTAGATATTAAACATTTCACTCATCACTTACCTGATTATTAGGGATTAGCTCTCCCTGATGCTCAGCTTTAGAAAATTTTCACATGGAGGCAGTACGGATGAGGAGGGCATCTACCTAGCCTGTTAAATTAGCCAATGACTTTGGCAATCAATGAAGCCTAAATAATCACTGCCAGATCACCATTATTTCTTAGTATATAGACTGTATTAATTAGCATCTTCATATTCCATAGATTGGTTTTAGTTAATAATTTCTTCCCAAAACACAGAGGCTATATAATAATAGTGCTAAAGTCAAGGGAATATTTGGTATCTGCTCAAGTTCAAATCACATGGCTACCTGTGACACAGTTGAGAAAAACTGGTTTCTAGACAATAAACATCTTCAATTTCTGAAATATCCTTTATCCCATAAGAATCTAAGATTATGCCTGAGTAGTTATAAGTTCACTTATTTAATAAATATGAACTCTGGTAAGAGCCAATAAAATTTGGTTATTCTTGTCTGAAAGTCTGAAATTTTATTTATGTCTACAATGCCCTATTCGATGAGGGTATTTTTTATATATTATGGTTCTCTTCCTAGTACAACTTCTTTTATTCTAGCTGACCTTAACAGCTTTATCATTTTGATCAGTAATTCTAGAAATATGGTCAGAGAACTTCATGCATCATGATCAACTAGAGTACAAGTTAAAAATGCAATTCTTTTGCTTTTTCCTTTTTGTTGTTAGTTTAGTTGTTCTTTTAGGATATATAAAAATGAATTTGAAGCATACTGCTATATAATCAGGTGGGATATTTAGCATGCACAACTAGTCTCTGTGCTATATGGGAATCTCATCAAAACGCCAAGATGAGAGTTGACCAGAATAAAGGCAAAGTCATCTTTTCTCCTCTAACTCAATATTACTGAATCCACTCCATCTTTGAGTTCTGAGGATATTGCCAAATGGTTAGAATGTATAGTTTGGAGAACGGTAAAGAAACTATTAATACATCCAGAAAATGGCAATCTGATATCTGGATATTCTGTGAAACAGTTTTGCGAACTAAGGAAGATCCAGAATGAATAAACAATCCAGAGATTGTATGAACATTAGCATACCCTAGTACAAAGGTGTTGCTATTCATTCCTAAAGCCCTTAATACTGGTTTATAGGATCCCAAGTTACGAATCTTGGGGAAAATGTCAAACATAGCCTAAAATCAACCTGATTTACTGAGATAGTGCCCTAAGAACTTTGGTGCCGTTGTAAAATTGAATTTGACAATGGAGTACTTGGAGACCAACATATTTTCTGCCATCTTTACTGTTGTAAGTGGTCAACTTAATAAAATGTCAATTTGACAATTTTAACAACAATAACCCTTCCTTACCTTTTAACAAGCAAACAAAAATAACTTATCCCAACTGGTTTTCTGACTGATTTGACTCTTCTTTCTTCTGTTCAGGCTGCATGTTGAATCAAAAGTACAGTATTCTCAGAATACCATGAGTTCAAAAGGGTAAAAAGAGAAAATACTTACTTTAAAAAGAATAGTTATGATTTAAAAAAACAATCATTTAGGATTTAAAAGAATGCCTTCAGCTTGAAAATCACTTCTAGTTTTTTTCCAAACGGAATTAGAGTTCTTTATTATAATGTAATTATAATTAATATTGTGCAGTTGTAATAATATAATTATTATTAATTACATTATCTAAATGTAATTAAAATCCATTGCTTGGAACAAAGGCAATCACTGGTTTACAATTATCTGTATTTCTAAAAGGAACAATTAATATGGCAGGTTTCAGTTACATAGTATAAATAACCAGATACTGTATGTCTTATAACCATTAATTCATATACCTGGAACAATAGTAAACACAGGTAAAGTATGCACATTTTATCTAAGAAAACAATTTTTAAAGATCTGCCTTTAGTACATTTGTAATTTAGTTGGTGATAAAAAAAAAAAAAAACCACCATTCATTTAGACTCATTTCTATATTTATGTGTGACATCTTGAATGACACATATTTAACTTTCCAGAATCATATATATCATAATATATCACAAACAGCATCATTAACATTTCAAACAGGGGTTACTTCTGGATTCATGAGTTAGAATTTAATAGTAGATTAAATATAATTGCAAGTGCATACTCATAATAGTGTTACAGAGTTGTCAATTAAATGTTATTAATGGGAGGCTAAATTTTCTGTGAGTTCAGAGACAATGTCAAATTTCAAATTCCAAGGTTTACACTAACATCACCAATATTATTTACTCTACTTCTTTAGAATCTCAGTTTTTCAGTAGTAAAATGAGATGATAATAGTTTAGCTTCTTCAACAGTGGATGGGAAGATTAAGGGCTGCCTTCAGGATAAATAGCAAAGGGTAAAGGATTGTCACTTCAAATGGCTGATAGAAAATTATTTCATTGTCATTTCCATATAAGCTATTGAAACTGTCTAGAACAAAAAATGGGAAATAAGAGAAAACTAAGGAAAGGGCAGTGTTTTTTTTTTAAATACCTTTGCTAGCTTTCACTGTGCCCAACTGTCTTTCAGTGAATATTAAGGTGTTATCTTCCAGTGAAGTTATTATTATTGAAAAGGTATTTATACTGACAGAGGGCCAAAAATGCCTTTTTACTTTGGTTTTATTTTCTTCAAATTCAGATTTCCCATGACAATCTGCTTTCACAAAGATTATAGCCTAGAAAACCCTATGGGGCAATTCTACTGTGTCACATGGGGTCTCTATGAGTCAAAATCAACTAGACAACAGCTAACAACAACAACCGCAGATGCATACACATTTACTGTCTTTTCAAGGAACTGCCCCGATGATATAACATCTCTCTTTATCTCTCGAATATTTATTGTTCTGAATTCTACTTTTTCTACCTCTCTCATGATTACTTCTTGTATGTTACACATTTGACTTTCTATTTAACCTATCTGTGACTTTGTATTTAAGTTGAGTTGCTAATAAACATCATAAAATTGGGTCTTGATTTTTAATTCAGTTTGTTTAGACCATTAACATGTAATGTAAATATCAATATGATTGAACTTAAGGCTAAATATTGATATTTGTTTTCTATTTTTGCTATCTGCTCTTTGTTCCTTCTTAAAAATCACTTCTTACTTTCTATTTGATTGCCTATTCTTAGTATCCTATCTCCACTATTGTCTTTTACTTAGAGTCAACTTTCAAATACATTATGTTACTTAATATGTAATGTAGAAATCTTTTAACAGTAAATTTCCATTTTCCTCTTCCTCTCCTTTGTGCTATTGCTGTCATCTAGTTTACCACTCTAAATATGATTAGCCTCAATATACATTGGTATTATTTTTGCTATAAAGACTGAATTATTTTAAAAACAGTTTTAAAAGAGAGAAGAAATTTATTTTATAGTTATCATTTCTGGTGGTCTTCATTTCTTTAGTGTGGATTCAAGTTTCCATTTGGATCATTTTCCTTCAGTCTAAAGAGCTTCCTTTACCATTTCTTGTAGTGCATGCCTGCAGGAAATTAATTCTGCCAGCTTTGTTTGGCTGAAGAATATCTATTTTGTCTTCACCAGTTATTACAGATTTCTAGGTTAATAGTTTTCGTGTGTGTGTGTTTTCTTTCAACACACTAAAGATGCTACACTGCACACCTTTTTAATTGTATTGTTTCATATGAGATACCTGTAGTACTTATTACTTTTGTTCCTCCATTT
>NW_004444187.1:2807368-2820126 GCF_000243295.1 Trichechus manatus latirostris
GAACTCTGAGAATTGTTATGTTCACAGCTTCTCAATAGTCGTTCTTTCCCCCAGTCTTAGGGCATCTCACACTACTGCCTGTGCAACCTAGAATTCAGCTAAACGCTTGGGACTTATAAGCAACTCCTGGAGCTATTTCTTTGCATAGCTCCATCCTCTCTGATATTCTGTCCATCTCCCACCAAATTCCATGTAATTCAGCTTTGCTGAACTCTGGTCTCTGTTCAACTTGGCAAGGCTGCCATGAATTGCTTGGGTTTCCTCTCGCAGATAGTCCTATAAACAGAAAGTCAGGGAAATCATAGGATGCACCTGAGGGGCAGATTATCCAATAGGCATGGTAAGCACGGTGCTTACCATGCTTACCAGGTCATCTGTAGTGAACAATTTCACATTTTTTTCACCACATCAAAGATTCTGCTTCTAGGTATGGCTGGCATCTGTCTCTTTCCCAACTCCACAGTGCCTTCCTACAGAATCATAGACTCTTCAAATTTACAGTCCCTGACAGGAGTGGATGACCCAGTAAGCACAGGTAAACCCATGTTTATCTTACTTATTGAGTTCTCTGCCCCTGGATGTACCTAATTTATTTCTCTTCTTTAAATGATCACACTTCTATACAGGCAGTAGCCTACTATCTGAGAATTATTATTTCATATATTATTTTCCAGTTTTCTAGTTTTTAGAATAGCAAGGCATATCTAATCCAGTTACTTCTTCATGTTCAAAAGTAGTAGTTCTCTTTAACCTTTTAGTTTGCTCAAATTTTAAGTTCACTGAACTTGAGTTATGCAGAATATTAAGTGACAGTCAAGTTTTGTAATATTCCCCCTTGAGAGGAAACCTATATAAAATAGCCGAAAGGGACTATATAAAATGATAGATGGGATAAGTTTTTAGCTAATATATATCATATGCATTAGTTTTGTTCTCTGTATGGAGATAACATTATCCTCAGTAAATATAATTTATTGAATTTGAGACTCCTTTGAGACTTCCCATATCTTCAACCAACATAAAAAGTGGGGTGGAATATCCCATTATAGTTTAAATAAATTTATTTATTAACTAAAACCAGTATTATCCTTTTTATAATATAGCAGATCTGGTCCTTTATATGGCGCCCTCATGGTGCAGTTGTTAAGAGCTATGGCTGTTAACCAAAAGATCAGAAGTTTGAATCCACCAGATGCTCCTTGGAAACCCTAGGGGCAGTTCTACTCTGTCCTATAGGGTCGCTATGAGTCAGAATTGACTCGAAGGCAACAGGTTTTTAGTCCTTCATATAAATGAAAAACTTAAAAAAGAACAAAAATAAGCGTGAAGAGGAATAGAAAGAGAGGACATAATAACTTCTGAATAGAATTTATAAAATATATTATGGGACAAAGAAAGGAGCAGAAGAAAATTTTAAAACCAAAAGAAAAAAGAAAAGAATTAGGGGGCCCTGTAACCAAGAAGTGGATTACTTAACTACAAAATTCTATCCATTCAATTTGTGTAACACCCACATGATGTGACTTGAAACTCCCTATAGAGAGAGGTGAGAGAAGACAGCAGGCTCATACGAAGGAAGGGAGGTCAGACTTAGTAGAAAGAACATGAGTAAAGCATTAAAGTAAGAAAGTGCAAGGTAAGTTCTGGGAATGAAAACAAAACCAGTTTGGCTACAATAAGGGGGAGTACTCTAAAATAAGACTGGAAAAGATAACATACATTGGGACCAGATTATATAGGCCTTTGAATACCAGGCTGAGAATTTGCTGTTCTTTTTGGTTAAAAATGGGGAGTCACTGAAGGTTTTTGAGTAGGGGAGTGAACTGACCTTTGGGTCAATCACCCTGGCTGCAATGTATAAAGTAGATTGGAAGAGGGAGAGAATAAAAGTGAAGAGACACCCTGGGAGGCTATTGAATTAGATCAGGTGACAAGTAATGAGAACCTGAACTATGGGAGTAGCAGTAGGACTGGAAAGAAAAGGATGAATTCAAGATATCTTTCATGGGTCAAATCTGTTGGACTTAGTAACTAATGAGATCTGAGAGAACTGTTAAAAAAACATTCTGAAAATTTTAAACCTGAGTTACCAAGGAAATGATGAAGTAAGGAAATAAGAGGGAAAACAGGTTTGAGTAGTTATAGCTGTATGTGGGTGGGGTGTTGGTGGTGATGTTTTTCGTGGTGGTAGGAGTTTTGTGACGAGATAAGACTTTGATATGCTATGTGGAGGGTAGCAGTTTTCAGAAAAAAATAGAAAATTAAATTCTAGAATTGAAAAGACCCTACCTAGCTCATACCGGTTTTCAATAAATGTTGACTGAACAAATTCTAGTTAATTCCAATAAACATTATTTATTCATTCAACAGATACTGATTGAACAACTACTAGTCTCAAGCACTGGTCTAGGTATTGAGGGATATCACTGTTTTTAATAGAAATAATCTTTCCTTTATGGAGATCATAGTCTAATGGGGAAGACAGATAATTAAATCAACATTTATAATATACTAATATATATTACTTTTGGTGAACTATGGTTAATATGAAAGCAGATGGCAGGGACACTTTCAAGTGTAGGATGCTCAGGGAAGGCTTCTCAAATGAATACCTGAGTCAGCTGAAATGGAAAGATTGAGTAGGAATTAGCCAGGTGAAAAGGGATGGAAAGAATTCCAGGCAGAGGGATCATCAGTTGCAAAAGGCCAGAGGTGATACAATTGAGTCTTTTGATAAACTGTATGAAGTTCATTGTGGCTGAATCACAGGGTATGTATGAATGAAGAAAGATAGAGCTATAGGCATGGATCAGTTTATGAAGGGCATCGTCTGCCTTTTTAAGGAGTTTGGACTCTATCTTGAGAACAGTGAGAATCCACTGAAGAGTTTTAAACAGAAAAACAGCATGATCAGATTTACATGTTTTAAAGATTCATTGACTACCCACTTTGAACAAAAACATTTATTGTGCCCTAGGGAGTTGACATATAAACAAAAAGTGCAATGCAATATGATAAGGTTTAAAGTTTAAAATGTTATTTATGTTACTATATACTATTTGAATATCCCATGGACTGCCAGAAGAATGAACAAATCTGTCTTGAAAGAAGTATAGCCAGAATGCTCATTAGAAGCAAGAATGGTGAGACTTAGCCTCACATTCTTTTGGACATATTATCAAGAGGGACCAGTCCCTGGAGAAGGACATCATGCTTGGAAAAGTAGAGGGTCAGTTAAAAAGAGGAAGACCCTCAATGAAATAGATTGACACAGGGGCTGCAACAATGGGCTCAAGCATAGCAACGATTGTGAGGATGGCGCAGGACCAGGTGGTGTTTCGTTCTGTTGTACATAGGGTCACTATGAGTTGGAACCTATCTGATAGCACCTAACAACAACAACAATACTATTTAGACAAGCATAAGATACTATAAGAACACAGATAAAGGGGCAATTAATATTGTCAATAAGGAGGTGGCATGGATTGAATTATGTCCCCCCAAAAATGTGTGTATCAATTTGGCTGGGCCATGATTCCCAGTATGGCGTGGTTGCCCTCCATTTCGTGATTGTAATTTTATGTTACAGAGGATTAGGGTGGGATTGTATAACACCCTAACTAAGGTCACATTCCTGATCCAATGTAAAGGGAGTTTCCCTACCATGTGGCCCGCACCACCTTTTATCTTACAAGAGGTAAAAGGAAAGGGAAGCAAGCAGAGAATTGGAGACCTCAAACCACCAAGAAAGCAGTGCTGGGAGCAGAGCGTGTCCTTTGGACCTGAGGTTCCTGCACTGAGATGCTCCTAGACCAAGGGAAAACTGATGACAAGGACCTTCCTCCAAAGCCAACAGAGAAAGCCTTCCCCTGGAGCTGACACCCTGAATTTGGACCTCTAGCATACTAGACTGAGAGAAATAAATTTCTCTTTGTTAAAGCAATCCACTTGTGGTATTTCTGATATAGCAGCAGTAGATGACTAAGACAGGAGGGAAGTGTTAAAGAAGACTTAAGAAAAGACGATTTTGAGCTGGGCTTGGAAGGTTAAATAGGCCCTTCAAATACGTAGTTTCAGGAAATATCCAAATGAAGTTTCATTTACAACTTTTACTTTCTGTTGTCTGTATTCAATGATTGCTTTTTCTGTCAATGATTTCATATTATATTGATTTTTTTTATCATTAATGTTGATGTAAAGTTAGTTGAAGTAGGTAAGTACTTGAATGTTTTTAAGAAAATCTACCTTATCTGATCACCAATAAGTTAGTTTTATTAAAGAGAATAGAATTTTTTTAACATTCAGATATGGAATTAGTATGATGTTTATCAATGGCCAGTTCAAATTTCTGTATTTTGAGATACGAACGTGTTATAATGAAGCAGAAATAGCATTTATCATTTTAGTTCTTCCATTGTATTTAGATTATAATGATAAATAATAATAGCAGTATATTAATAGTACTTAATATTTACTTGCATAATATAGTTCCAATCTCTTCACATATAGTCTTTCCTTGATCATTATCCTGTTGTAGGCAGGATACATAGTCAAATATAAAACAACCAGTAAGGCATAAGAGTCAGCCAGTCATAATGATCCTGGGAAACTTCTGCTGAATCTAGATTAACGCCTCATGGTGAAGTTGGGAGAAGCCTAGGAGGACTGGTGACACTGAGGGGCCTGGGAGGTCATGGCATTTACCAAGTGGTATAACAGTATGTCAGTATTGTAATATTTTAATAACTTGTCCAGCCTTAGCAGAAAGTATACACTTTTGGACCATCACCACTGGAAGCAAGCTCAGTCCTTCGACTTGTACCTCAAGGATTTGGGTTCTTGTGGCAGAGACTACTAGCATTAACACCTCTGCCTTTCCCAAAACCAAATCAAACCAATTCCATTGCCATCAAGTTGATTCTAACTCATAGCAACCCACTAGGACAGAGTAGAACTGCTCCATAGAGTTTCCAAGGCTGTACATCCGTACAGAGGCAGACTGCACATCTTTTTCCCACAGAATGGCTGAAGGGATCAAACCACTGACCTTTGGGTTAGCAGCCCAACACTTAACCAAAGCACCATCAGGGCTCGTTTGCCTTTCCCAACTTCTTTGCAATTATCCATGTGACTGAGGTCAATAGAAGGAATACCCCACTTCTGCACTTGGCCCTGGTAATGTCCCACAAGAAATTTCACACTTTTCTTTCTTCACTCATTGGTATGCTAAATGTGGAGAATTCTACAGAAGACTCGATACAGTCCCCCCAGGAGTGCCAGGTCACAAGATGGAAGAGTTTGGAATACTGAATTGAGCCTTAGAAAACAGCTGCCTATGACAGCCAAGACACTGTGCATATCAGGCTATGAGGTGAGAGAGATTAACTTTTATTAGCTTCAGGCCACTAAGAGATGGGAGTGGTTTGTTACAGAAGCTAGCACTGATTACCCTTATACACTTGTATTCTATTTTCTTCAGTGCGTACAGAAATTTGAGTACTGCTCTAGGCCTTCAGTCCCCTGGATAAGACTTTATTACTGGAACTCCATGGGCTTATCCTCCCTACTAAGGATATAATATTTACCTTATACATAGTCAGTGAGTCTAGCACCAGTGCAGATGCTTAGAAGCTATGATTAGATCTTACAGGAATCAGGCAAGATTTTTAAAAATGTTATTCATTATTTTAAATAATATTTATTGAGTACTTACTCTGTGTCAAACTTTGGGGGTTAGGCGATGGCTTGTTTCTGCCTTGGTTGTTTTTACAGGACAATAGTACTAAGGAGTTATCAAGGAAATATTTCTTAAAGCCAAGTAGGCTTATTGTTATTGTGTGCCATCGAGTTGATTTCAACTCATAGTGACCCTAAAGGATAATAGAACTGTCCTACAGGGTTTTCTAGTCTGTAATATTTACTGGAGTAGATCACCAGGTATTTTCTCCTACAGGGCTGCTGCTGGGTTCTAATTGCTGATCTTTCAGTTAGCAGCTGATGAGCAGTTAACCATTGCTCCACCAGGGTTCCTCCAAGTAGGATTCCACTGCTGATGAGTTGATTCTGACTCAGCAACCCTGATATAAAACAACATAGCACTAACTTTTGTAGCTACAAAACATTATCTTGTGAAAGACAGTTAATAAAGAGATAGTGGTTGCTCAAAATTAAAACAAACAAACAAACAAACAAAAAAAAACATTGCTGTCAAGTCGATTCTAGCTTATAGTGACCCTGTATGCTCAACATTACCTGATTACAAATAAATATGGGATCAGAATTAGTATTAGCTATCATAGATCTTTCTCAAATAAGTAGGCATATTGGTAAAAAAAATCCAAAATTTTGTGTATATGTTCAAGATTTTTTTTTTAATAGCCAAAAGTTCCCAGAAATTTATCACACTTTATGTCTGGATCCAATAAGAAAACTTAAAACCTTACCCAGAGTCTTCATTATTCTCCATTCCGAATCACATACGGCCTGAGTTGGAAACTTTGTATGATGCCTACTGGCTTTTTGACTGGTCCTGTGCAATTTACATAACCCATGTCAGCCTCATGAAATAGTAGTAGCTTATGTCCCTGTAGTTCTTTTTTCAGTACAGCAGCCAGAGAGATCCCACTGAAATGTTTTAAGTCAGATCCTTTTTGCGTCTGCTCAAAACTCACCAATGGCTTTGCATCTCACTCAAAACAAAAATATGTCTTTGTAATGGTCTACAAGGCAATATGTGATGGGATACCTGTCATTTTCAAATCTTTCCTTTGCTCACTCTGTAACATCCCATTAGTCTTTTGGCTAGTTTACAAAATGGCTGAGTGAAAGAAGAACAAGATTTAAAAACTTGCCTGGTTTCTGCCTCCTCAGCAACCTTATTATTTCTGGTTCATCAACAGCTCAGTTGACAGTTTCTGTAATCTTCCGAATAAACTCATAATAATAATAGTTAAAATTTTATTATGTTTATCATGTACCAAAATAATGCCATTCAATTCTCATAGTGTCATGGTTTGAATTATGTTCCCCCAAAAATGTGTGTATCGATTTGGCCGGATCATGATTCCCAGAACTGTGTGGTTGGCCTCCATTTTGTGATTGTAATTTTATGTTAAAGAGGATTAGGGTGGGATTGTAACACCACCCTTACCCAGGTCACATCCCTCATCCAATGTACAGGGAGTTTCCCTAGGGTGTGGCCTGCATCACCTTTTACCTTACAAGAGATAACAGGAAAGGGAAGCAAGCAGAGAATGAGGGATCTCATACCACCAAGAAGGCATTGCCAGGAGCAGAGTGCGTCCTTTGGACCTGGGGTCTCTGAGCGGAGAAGTTCCTAGTCCGAGGGAACATCGATGAGAAGGCCGACAGAGAGAGAAGCCTTCCCCTGGAGCTGACACCTTGATTTTGGACTTTTAGCCTACTTTACTGCAAGGAAATAAACTTCTCTTTGTGAAAACTATCTGCTCGATCCACTCGTGGTATTTCTGTTAGAGCAGCACTAGATAACTAAGATACATAGTAAGTCTAAGAGACAATAATGCCTAGTGGTTTTGGAGTGTGCTCTGGAATCACACTGTGTAGGTTCAAATCCCCATTCCACCACTTACTGACTGTGACTTTGGGTAAGTTATCCAACCTGTGTCTCAGTTTCCTCATCTGTATAATAATGATTAAAATGGTAGTGTATACCTGATGGAGGTGTTATGAATTAATATTTATAAATTGCCTAGAAGAAGGTCTAGCACACAGCAAGAACTATATGTTTGCCAAAAAATAAATGTAAATTCTTAACTTCTTTGAGCCTTGATTTCCTTATCTCTAAAATGGAGATAATAAAAGGGGTTACCTCATAATATTTTTGTGGGAATTAAATGAGGTAGCATGTACAGAATGTAAAACAGTGTCTGGTATATGGTAAGTTCTCACTAAATGTTAGTTAATACTATTTTAATATCACAAAAACAGTGAGGTTTAGCGAGATTAACTTACATGTCCAAGCTTACACAACTTGTGACTAGCTGAACTGGATTTCTGCACAAGACTACCTTGTTCAAAATGACATGCTCAACCACTATTTTAAATGATCATAAGCATATTTTTTGTTTGTGGGTCCTCATCATTCCGGTGAGTCCTAAATGCCTTCAATTTTCTCTCCTCTATGGGTAATGATGGGTATTTTAAATGTGTGTCAAGTTTTCAAAGTTCATCTACGTCCTTATTATCTCCTCTTCCTAATTTCTTGGTAGAGTCTCATTCCCAGTCTAGATTGTACTTATGTAGATAAATAAGGAAAGGCATCAACTCACTGGAAAGTGTGTGGAGGGTGGAGATTCTCAACTCTAAATTTCTCCCGAGATGGAATGTTCTCCTCCCCTCTCCCATAACTTTATTCTCAACTGCCAAACTATACACAAGGCATGAAAGTTTTTGCTGCAATAGAGAAGGATGAAGGTCATGGGACAACATTATAGACAACATCTGGGGACACTGGTCCCATATGGACTTGGCTAGAAAAGTCGAATAGATTTCAGAGCTGTAGAGGGCCTATCTCCTGCTTGTTTAATGCATTTGTCCTTTTGAATTCCTGATGTTCATCTGTGATAGAACTTAGAGAAATTTCTAGAGAGCATAGTAATCTCAATAACATAGATTATTTCCAAATCATTTTTTCTATGTTGATTGCCCTTCATTTGTTCAACCGCAAAAATCAACAGCAAGCTGCATCCAAAAAGAAACAGATATTTCTAAACTACTTTAGGTAAGCAAAGGCAGCCAAGTATATGTTTTAGAATGTTTTCGTAGGGAAACATCTGCAAAATGTTTGAGCAGTGGGACTAACACAAGTGTTTACATAACAATTGTGTGGGCTAATTTTCTTTTTTGGCAGTGAAGACACACCCATGCAGCACATTTAAAAACACTTGTGCATTTCAGCTGCATTTTTGTTGGCAACAGACACATAACCACAGTGACCAGGTATCAATCAACATTGCATTTTTTAGCTGTTTTACACAATGTATAATGAGTCACCAAATGTATTTGGTTCCACATATCTGCATCCTTAACTTTTCCCTTCTGTCTCATGAAAACTCGAAAAACTGGACACATTTTGAGTACACGATTTAAGAATCATCTGAAAAGAGAATGACGTCTCTGTTTTCTAAGTCACATAAAAAGCAAAAGTATTATTTAATTCTCAGAAAAAGAAGACTGTTTTAAGAAACAGCATTTAAAGAAAACATAAAATTTACTATTAGCACTATACAATAGACAATGATATGCATCTGAAAGAACGAGGAAGTGTTTGTTGGAAACACAGAATGAGAGAAATTCCCAACACTAACTTTTGATTCATCCTTTAATTGGAGCTAAATGATGATCCTTGTTGTTAGCTGCTGTTGAGTGGGCTCCTGACTCATGGCGACCCCACGTACAATGAAAAGAAATGCTGCCTGGTCCTGCATCATCCCTATAATCACTTGGGGATCAGATTGTTGTGATCCATAGGGCTTTCATTGGCTGATTTTTGAGAGTACACCAGACCTTTCTTCTCAGTCTGTCTTAGTCTGGAAGCTCAGCTGAAACCTGTTCAGCATCATTGCAACATGCAAGTGTCCACTGACAGACTAGTGATGGTTACCCATGAGACACATTGGCATGAAATAGAACCTGGGTCTCCCTCATAAAAGGCAAGAATTCTACCACTTCACCACCACTGCCCCCAATAGACAGTCCTTAGCAAGTAGGAACTCTACCTACATAATGATAAATCATTAGAAAATAAGATGAAAGCACCATTAATCCTCATAATTTTTTTTTCTATATACGAAACAAGTATACATATATATGGGAAAGTAAAGTACAAAGATACATGAGAAGCAGTCATGACCACTGAGGAGCTCATCAATTCTAGACTGCTTAGTCTGCATCCTTAAGGACACATATAACTCAATATTTTCCTTATTGTCAAGGAAGTACTGTGATGAGTAGAAGTTGGGGGGTACTCCAGCAGAAACACTCTTCAATGTGCCAGCCACAGATATCACTGGGCTAAACTGGAAGTCCAACATTAGGTCATTCAGATTTCTATACATGATTCATCATGTAAATGTAGAAATGCCACTTGGTCCTGCTGCCACCAAAGTAGACAGGGCCCTTGAATAGAAACGTAATGACACTCCTTATCATCTCTAGTTTATCTCTGCTGTGATAAACACATGTACATTGCATGAAAAACCACAAGCCAACCACCAACCCAGGGATCAGTCACAGGTAGCAGGACACTAAAACCCAGGGATAAAGAGCCTAGTGCTACTTACCAGTGCAGTGGTTAACAGCTCGGCTGCTAACCAAAAGGTTGGAGTTTGAATCTATCAGCCATTCCTTGGAAACCCTATGGGGAAGTTCTACTGTATCCTATACGTTGGAATGAGTCACTATGAGTCGGAATCTACTTGATAGCAATGGGTTAGGTTTTTTTTTTTTGGCTATTTACCAGCAAGAATTGGTTAATTAATTATTTGGTTACTTAATTAATTTACTCTATCTCCCTAAAAGTTTTCAGCTCAGAAAATTATAAAGGAAAACTAAAGATTGAATAAGAACTACTGATATCATTTTAAAGACATAAAGTTAGGGGGAAAGGTAATTTTAAACATTTTGAATGTGATTTTATTACGTCAATGAATGTTGTTGTTAGTTGCCATCGAGTCAATTCTGACTTATGACGACCCTATGTGTGCAGAGTAAAATTGCTCTGTAGGGTTTTCAAGGCTATAACCTTTCAAAATCAGATTGTCAGGCCTGTCTTCTGAGCTGCCTCCAGATGGATTCAAACCACCAACTTTTCGGTTAGTAGTCAAGTGCTCAACCATTTGCACCCTCCAAGGACTCCTCAATAAATATACCTCTATTCTTAATGATTTTGAGCAACTAATGTTCTCTACTAATTCCAAATAAGTTAAATAATTATTTTATGTTCTGTGTATGTAATAAATTGCTTTCAGCAGAGAATAATACTATTAATAGATATAAATTTCCCTACTCTTCTCCCCTCTCTCAGCTACTTAACTCTTGTCCTTTGTTAATAATTGCTGAAAAAATTTAAACAGATTGGCTACTTAGATGCTGTCTTAGTTATCTAATGCTGCTATAACAGAAATACCACAAGGGGATGGCTTTAACAAAGAGAAATTTATTTTCTCACAGTCTAGGATGTTAGAAGTAGAAATTCAGGATGCCAACTCCAGGGAAACTCTTCCTCTCTCTGTTGGCTCTGGGGAAAGGTCCTTGTCATTCATCTTCCCCTGGTCTAGGAGCTTCCCAGTGCAGGGATCCCAGTCCAAAGGACATGCCTGCACACCTGGAGCTTCTTTCTTGGTGGTATGAGATCTCCCTGTCTCTCTGATCACTTTCTTTTTTATATCTCAAAACAGATTGGCTTAAAACACAACCTAATCTTATAGATTGAGTCCTGCCTCATTAACATAACTGCTGCTAATCCCATCTCATCACATCATAGAGATAGGGTATACAACACATAGGAAAATCACATCAGACGACAAAATGGTGGACAATTCACACAATACTGGGAATCATGGCCTAGCCAAGTTGACGGATCTTTGGGGGTGGGGGGGACACAACTCAATCCATGACAGATGCCTACAGGGATCAGACAGGTGACATAAGGAGTTAATCAGCCTGGTAGGAACTGTGGCCTTCTGGAAACAACGTAAATGACAAAGGGTGTGAGCTGATTTAGTTTAGCCAGTTGTCACTTTGAAGATATTTTGGCTCTTGACAAAACTTCTGAGTTTTGTTTTTTTCTTTATAATAAGCTGGAAATTTGAATTTTTTTTATACAAAAGTTCTCAACTTTAAAATATTGGAAACTAATAAAAACAATTGATAAAACACTGTACAGGTACAACGGAACCTTGGTAGTGCAGTGGTTAAGTGCTTGGCTGCTAACCGAAAGGTCAGCAGTTCAAACTCACCAGCCACTTCATGGTAGAAAGATGTGGCAGTCTGCTTCTGTAAAGATTACAGCCTTGGAAACCCTATGGGGTGGTTCTACTCTGTCCTATAGTGTCGCTATGAGCTGGAATTGACTCAACACCAGTGGTTTGTGTTTGGATATAAGTAGAACAGAACATGCTTGCTTGCTGATTCAACAGCTTATGACAGCAAACCTTGCTCCAGATCTAGTCATGAGGCTAGGACTAGAGCATATAAAAGCACACAAAAAGGATACCTAACCTAACCTGAGGAGCCCTGATGGCAGAGTGGTTAAGAGCTTGGGTGCTAACCAAAAGGTCGGCAGTTCTTGCCAGCCAAGAATTATATATCCATCAAAACTGTCTCTCAAATATGATGGCAAAATTAGGGCATTCCCAGATAAAGAGACGTTTAAGGAATTTGCAAACACCAAACCAAAATTACAAGAAATCCTAAAAGGAGTCCTCTGGTTAGAAACTCAGTAACATTAGCTACAACCCAAGACTAGAACACAGGACAGAGCAACTAGATATCAACCCAGGTAGGGAAGCTGCAAAAGTAAATCAAAGCTAAAACACTGAAAATAGGGAAACAGATGTCAATATGTAAAAGATGACAACATAAAAACAAAAAAGAGCAACTTAAAAAATGTAGACATAGATTTTTCATATGGAGAGGAAGTCAAGGCGATATAAACAAATAAAACACTGGTATAAACTTAGAAAAATAGAAGTAAATATTAAGGTAACCACAAAGGA
>NW_004444187.1:2825567-2827789 GCF_000243295.1 Trichechus manatus latirostris
TGATATTCCCAAATTAACTAATGGGGAGTGGTAGGTGTGGGCTAGGTCATAAAGGGTTTTGCATGGGCAGGAAGATAAAGGTGCTTAAGAATAAGCAGGACTGATTGGGAAAAAGAATCTTGGACTAGGTCAGAACTATGAGATCAGCAATGTAACTGGGTTCCAGGGGAAGTTTCATCAAAGGAAGTTACTGTGTGTGAGAGAGCTCAGAGCAGAGTCTTTGAGGAAGAAACTCCATGAATAAGGCTTTTTATCCTGGGCACTCATTATTATTCAGTCAAATGGGACCTTATAGTCTTAAGGGTTTAGAAATGCTGAGCAGAACTAATCATTCTTTTCTTGCCAAGATCTTTCCATTTTAGTTTATAAGTGTAGTCCCATTCCTCAGGGGAATTCAGAGATGTGCTGGGGCACCCAGTTCCCTGGGTGTCTGGGATTTGAAGAGGTACCCTAAAGTCCAATTGTTAGAACCTTTTTTATTCATGACCCAGTTGCCCAGGGGAACAGAGTGTAGGGACTCTAAACACTGACATAATACTTTTAGAAATGAGTTCAAAAAGTGTGATTCTGCAAAATGTACTCTCAAGGCTAATGACTCTGTTTTCAAGAAATGAGTGCCAGAGTAATAATTAGAGATAGTAGCCAGTCTGTTTTTTGATTCTCCTATGATGACCATCCCCTTTTAGCTTCCTGGGCGGATGTGTCAGAAATAAACCAAACAACAAAATGACAACTGCTTAGTTTTGGAGTTCAAAAAGCACTCTCCCGCTATAAGGAAGGAACGATTTATGGGATATGTAATCTTGCAGAAAAGATTTTTTATCCACAAGATGAACTACAAAACACCCAAGGATCTTAAAGAGGAATTGAGAGAGTGGGGTTTGGGTGGAAGTTTGGTAATGTGGCCAATTTCCCAGCCCCATTCCTTGGGAATACCTAATAACAAGAAGGAAGCCCTCTTTACACTGGAGAGCACAAAATAGAATAGACAAATGCCTGGCATTTTCATTCAAGAGCTCTGGCTAAAGTTTGTTCTACCAGAGTTGGCTGAGAGTGATTCCCTGCTGCTAGCTCTTTGTCTCCCATAGGCTTCATAACGGTGATCCAACAGAATGCAGAACTTATCGAACAATATCATTAACATGACACACAAGTAAAATTTTGCTGAAGATCATCCAAAAGCGGTTGTGGCACTACACAAGCCAGATTCAGAAGAGAACATGGGATAGGGAATATCACTGCTAATGTCAGATAGATCTTAGCTGAAAGCAGAGAATACCAGAAAGATTTGACCTGTATTTTATTGACTATACAAAGTCATTCAACTGAATGGATCATAACAGATTATGGATAAAATTGTGAAGAATGGGAATTCTAGAACACTTCATTGTGTTCATGGCACATAGCAGTTGATCAAACAGAACAAGGGGATATTGCATGGTTTAAAGTCAGGAAAGGTATGCATCAGAGCTGTATCCTTTCACCATACTTATTCAATCTGCATGCTGAGCAAATAATCTGAGAATGCAGACTATAAGAAGAAGAACATGGCATCAGGATTAGAGGAAGACTCATTAACAATCTGCTTTATGCAGATGACACAACTTTGCTCGCTGAAAGTGAAGAGGACTTGAAGCGCTTACTGATGAAGATCAAAGACCACTGCCTTCAGTATGGATTACACCTCTACATAAAGAAAACAAAAATCCTCAAAACTGGACCAATAAGCAACATCATGATAAATGGATAAAATATTGAAGTTATCAAGTATTTCATTTGACTTGTGTCCACAAGCAATGCCCTTTGAAGCAGCAGTCAAGAAATGAAAGGACACATTGCACTGGGCAAATCCGCTGCAAAAGACCTCTTTAAAGTGTTAAAAAGCAAAGATGTCACTTTGAGGAATAACGTGTGCCTGACCCAAGCGATGGTATTTCAATTGTCTCATATGCATGTGAAAGCTGGACAGAGAATAAGGAAGACCGAAAAAGAATTGATGCCTTTGAATTATAGTGTAGGTGAAAAATATTGAATATACCATGGACTGCCAGAAGAATGAACAATCTGTCTTGGAAGAAATACAGTCAGAATGCTCCTTAGAGGCAAAGATAGCGAGATTTCATTTCATGTACTTTGGACATGTTATCAGTCCCTGCAGAAGGGGACATCATGCTTGGTAAAGTAGAGGATCAGCAAAAAAGAGGAAGACCCTCGATGAGATG
>NW_004444187.1:2828532-2829987 GCF_000243295.1 Trichechus manatus latirostris
GAATTTAGCATAAATCTCCAAAAGAAGATGGGGGGGGCAATGCAGGGCAAGTCTGAAAGGTTTTAAATACTACTCATACGCTGATGACTCCCACACATAACCCCATCACTGACTTTCCTCCATCTCCAGACATTTGTATCTAGCTACCTGCTTGGCATCTGGAACTTAAAACTTGACATGTCCAAAACTGGAATATTTTTCAACTCCACCAACAATTGGCTACATAATTTGCCAGGCTTGGTACAAAATGAAAATATGGAGCCCCTGGTTCAACAAGCAGGAAAACATGCTGCTAAAGGTACTACAACATAAAGCTTTTTTCTTTCTTCTGTGGTCTCTCTCACAACTTGTTGTGGTGTTTTTATATGCTATTTAATGTCATGGTACCTGGAGCACAAGGTGAGTGCAGACCATCACAGGCAGCCGTGGGACCTGTCCAGAGTGCCAAGCTGGAGATAGGAAAGTTGAACCAGGCATCTCTCTTTTCCACAGGCCACTGCCCTGTCCAAGGGTATTACAACCTCCATGCCAGTTCATGCTATGTACCTGGATTGAAGATTGGCCCAGATTTTGTAGAGTGTGCACACTCAGATGGAATGCTTCAAAGATCAAAGGGTGAGACAGGGAGGGAGAGGCTGGGCAGGGCCAGGGCACCTGGGTGTCCAAGAACCTGTCTGAGGTAGGCAAAATGGCAGCAGGAGAAGCAACCACATGTGAGCCAAGCTAGTCCTGACTCCACCCTAGCCCTGCTACTCCCCCAATCTCCCCTGTATCAATAAAAACACCACAATTTCCAGTTGTTCAGTCTTCCAGAATTGTCCTTAATTCCTTTCCTAACAACCCACATCAATTACATGAGGAACTCTTGCCAGCACTGTGTCTAAAATACAAAATGTATCCGACCACTTTTCACCACCTCTTGGGTTATCACAACAGCCTCTTAACTTTTTCTCCTGTTTTATTCTTGCCCACCTACATTCTATCCTCCCCACAGCAGCCTGAGTGAACTTCTAAAAATATAAATCAGACACTTCACTTCTCTGCTCAAAATCTTCCAGTGGCTTCCCACCACACTTAGAATTAAATTCTTACCATAGTTTACCAGATCCTACAAGATCTGATCCCAATATATCACTCTTATCTTATCTCATATTCCTTAAATCTTGAGATTTTAAAACTTAATCTTCTATCTTCCTAAAATGTTCTTCCCCAGAATTTTCTTCTCAGATGTCACTTCCTCAGAGAGATGTTCCCTCACTATCCTATCTAAAATAGAAACTTGCATTACTGTTTTTCCTCAGTTTTATTTTTCTCCTCATATTTAGCACAACTTTTTTATTAATAATTCATTTGCATATAAATTTATTTCCTTATCCCCAAGTAAAGCTCTAAGAAGTTAAAAACTTTGGCTGCCCTGTTAACCCCTTTGTTCCCAGAGCTGAGAACTGAGGCAAA
>NW_004444187.1:2830886-2832085 GCF_000243295.1 Trichechus manatus latirostris
GCAAACCCAAGATCAGCAGGTCAAACAGCAGGCCTCTTGCTCACAGACTGGGGAGGCTGATGAATTCCAAGATCATCAAGCAAGATGGCAGGCTTTTGGCTCACAGGCTGTGGAGGCTAATGAATCCCAAGATCATTAGGTAAGACAGCAGGCCCCTGGCTCACAGGCTTCAGAGGCTGATGATTCCCAAGAGTGGCAGGTAAGCTGCTGTCCCAAGTCCTAAGAACCAGAGGTCAGGTGGGGAGCCAGCTGTAGGATCCAGCGTGAGCAAAAGCCCATGAGCTTCACCGGAAAGTCCACATATATTTGATGCAGGCCACACACCCAAGGAGACTCCCTTTCAACTGATTGGCTGTTCACAGCAGATCTCATTATAGAGGTGATTACATCATTATATAGCTGCCAAACTCCATTATAACTGCCAAACCACTGAGAATTACAGCCCAGCCAAGCAGACACACAACTTTAAACATCACAATGTCCAAAGTATGTGAGACGAAGTCTTGCTGTTCTCACTTCTAAGGAGCATTCTGGCTATACTTCTTCCAAGACAGATTTGTTCATTCTTCTGACTGTTCATGGTGTGTTCAATATTCTTCACCAACATCATAATTTAAATGCATCAATTCTTCAATCTTCCTTATTCATTGTCCAACTTCCACTTTACATTCTATAGGAGCCCTAGTGGCACAGTGTCAAATGTTTGGCTGCTAACCAAAAGGTCTCCAGCCACTCCACTGGAGTGGCAGTCTGCTTCTGTAAAGTTTACAGCCTTGTAAACTCTATGGAGCAGTTCTACTCTGTTCAATAGGGTCACTATGAGTTGGAGTCGACTCAATGGCAATGAGTTTGGTTTTTTGATTTACATTATATAGGAGAAATTGTATTAATTTTCTATGGCTTGCAACAAATTACCACAAACTTCATGGCTTATAGAACCCACAAATTTATTATTTTACAATGTGGAAATCAGAAGTCTGAAATGGGTCTATGTGGACTAAAATCAAGGTGTCAACAGAACTGCATTCCTTCTGGAGGTTCTAGGGAGAATCAGTTTCCTCGTTAAATTTTCTTTTCCCAGTTTTTAGAGGCTGCCTGCATTTATTGGGTTGTGGTCCTTTCTTCCATCTTCAAAACCAGCAATGGCAGGTTGAGTCTTTCTCAAGTTGCATTTCTCTGGCCTACTCTTTTTCCCTCCT
>NW_004444187.1:2832923-2837736 GCF_000243295.1 Trichechus manatus latirostris
ACTGAAGAACAGTTAATAAATGCCTATTTATTGAGCAATTTCCTCTGTAAGGTACTATAGGGAACCTGTTGTCAAGAGTCTACACATTACATTTTGACAAGGACTATTGGACTTCAATGAAAATAGAAGCTCCTTTATTTTGAGAAGTGTCTTAGTTACCTAGTACTGCCGTATCACAAATACCACAAATGAGCAGTTTCCAAAAACAGATATTTATTGTCTCACAGTTTTGAAGGCCAGAAGTCCAAATTAGAGGCATCACCTCTCGGGGAGAGTCCTTCCTTGTTGATAGCACCAAGCATACTTTGGCATTCTTCGGGTTGTAGACTGTTCCTCGTATGGTCTCTTCCCCGTGCATGTGCATGTGTGTGTGTATATGTGTGTGTGTCTATGTCTATTCTGCAATTTTTATGACACCACTTAGAAGGGATTAGGTTTAGGACTCACCCCGCTCTGGTATAACCTTATTAACATAACAAAAGAAAACTCCTATTTCCACAATTTAATGCACAACAAAGAGAATCAAGCAAGTCTTCGTAAGTGACATATATTTAAGTTGGGATTTAAAGGATGGATATTAAATGCTCCATTTCTCTTTATCTTGTTTTTGTTTTGTTTATTTATTTTTTTCTGAGTATAACTTGACACTGGGCTCTGGGCCCTAGATCTGTATGGACCTAGCAACATAACCATGTCTAGATAACTTATTAATGAATATAATTTTTAAGGGATGTACTAACAATGAAAAATGAATACTGTTTAGAGAAATTAATCTTAGCCCACATTTTCCTCAGATAGTTTTAGAAGTGTCTGGACAGACAGAAAATATAGTGCATTGTCTTAGTATTTGAACCAAGAGTAAAAGTTAGAATAAAGCACTCGTGCAATGAGGAATGTTCAATGGGATGGGCAAACCAGCTGAACAAACAGGCTGGAGTTTTGTTTTATGAAACTCACCTTACAGAATTTCACCCAATAAAACATACGGGCAAGAGAATTAACTTTTTTCTATGTCTATGTATCATCACAAAAGACCCTTTTTAATCATATTCCAGGAGCACATTTGGTCCCATTTGGGTACAATTTATGAATACTCACTTTCTTATTTGAATTCCACCTTTTGACAAAATGGGCAAGAATCCAAACAAGGCGGCATGGTTAACTGTTAGTCTAATACATTTAGACCTGAACTTTACTTCAAAACAACTGAAATTCATCAGAACCCAACATACCACGGAACTGTAACCCTTTATTTCACTTAGTTGTCCTCAATATAATTCCACATCCTTTCCAAATTTACCTCACAAACAAATACATTTGAACACAACTGAAATAAAATACAAGTTATATAACAGCAACCACAACAAAAATCTCAGACCCATTCTAATCATAGAAAACTCACAAAGCCAGAGTTAGAAAAATACTGATTCTTTAACCTGTCAAATCCTTACTCTGCAAGATTATCCCCAGAAGCCTGCATTCTACCACTTTTCTCAGCTCAGATGTAGATTTGGCCAGAAATGAAGGCGTACAGGGCAAAATCAATTAACTCATTGCAGCTTGTCCAAGTAGACGTTGAAGTGGTTTTTTTTTCTCTCTGTCTTATTCTTTCCTTTAACTTCCAAGGCATCTGTGAATGGAGTTCAACAATAATTCTTTGTTGTCATAGTCTGGAAATCTCGTCTATGGGGGCACAATTCAACACAACTAAGGTTGTAATACCATTTGGGTAAATTTAGTATGTATTACTATTAGGCCCAATAGCATGATATTTCCCACTGAAAGATTTCAGATGACCAGCACCAAATGCCCACTGGACAATGTTTGCACTATTTCCTATGTCCAGTTTAGTTTGCATTTTATCACACAAATATTTCTAAACCCTCTATCCTTTAACAGTGTGGTTGTGGTAACTATACTAAAACTAACAATTAATTTTTTTTAAGTCCACAAGAATTCAAATAAAGACATTTTTATTCGATCTTTCATAATAAATTGCATATTTTAAACAAGTGACTATTCATATGTTACTCGGTCTAGTGGAATTTGCTGTTTTAAAGAATAATGATACTTATTTGATTGGTGTACATCAATCTTCATATATTTCATTAATGTTGACTACAGTCATGTGAAAATCAGTCCTCACATACATCTATTGAAGGGGCAGAATTTAGCCAGTGTAGCAAACTGTAGTGTGCAGACTTCGCTGTTGCATACTAGAACTAGTATAGACAATCTTTGAAGGTGGAATCCCTAGGTACAAGTCTGAGAGGGTGCTGAGTTGCTTCAAATAGTATAGTATTTAACACCAGAAAAAATCCATTGTGAAGGAGCTGGCAGCTCTGTACCGCTGTGCTGAGATGCTTTTTCTGAGAGAGTAGAATTTCGATAAAAGGACAGAATAACAATGTACTGTATTGATTTAGTGTGGAAGACAACAGTGATTCCTGCATTTTTTTTTTTTTCTGTTTTGTTTGCTTGTCTATCCTTTACTCTTGGGTACTATTTCCATAGTTTCCACTGTGAGACCAGAATCTCACGGGCAGCTAGAGTCTCATATTAATTTCAGGTTGTTTTGAAAGCACTCATTCAAATGATACTAGCTTATCAAACTTCTGCTTATAAATGCTCTGACAAGTCACATCAGTTACTTTCTATTATTTCAGGGTCTCTAGCATCATTGCTGGGTGACAGATACATGAGTAATCCTGAATGTAACCTTTCACCGAGTTCACAGATTTCAGGATTTAATGAAAAACATCTTAAAGAAATGTTCCAACACAACACTGCACACACACACACACACACACATTTTTATAATGAGTAAGTTAATCATAAGTTGAGGCCTCAAGAAACTCAATAATGAATTTAATATAAATTGACATAAATTGGTTTCCATCAATTTGCCTTGTTTGCTTTTTTTATTATTATTATCTCAATTTTTGTTTTAAAGAGCTTTTCAAGGAGGTTCGTGTTAAAGGAGTCTTTTGGCAGGTTGTTTCCCCAAACTATAAGAAGTGGAAAGAAAAATGAAGATGGCGGAAACCAAATGATGCCTTTAAATTGACTGACAACATCATTCCCTATTATTACTACCTTGTAGACTGCCAAAGAACTAATGTACTTCAGACATCTAATGTAATTAATTCAGGACCACAAATCTGAATCACAAATCTATATGTGGATTCAGCAGGAAAAAGAAAAACATGGCCTGGAAGAGAAAAATATATATATCTTTTTGCACAGCTACCTCTAATTTTACACAGGGTATAAATTAAACATTCTTTGATAATAATATGCAATGACAGCATAATCATATGCTAACATTTAATCACCTTTTTATATACAATATTGCTCTGATTCTTCTTTAAAATTTTATGTTGTATATTGCTGTACATTTTTCTTGCTGATTGATTCTCTTTATTACTACTGATTTTATTTATGCTGCTAATTTTTTTTCTAAGCATATATTTTAATGAGTAGTTTTGTTCGGCTAACGTCTACAGAATAAGAGAATTCAGCACACCTGCCTAAATAAGATGCTTGAGATCACTGAGGAAAGAAATTGACATTTTACTTTACCCTCAGCATGGAGCCAGGGGCAAAGTTTGATCTGAAAACTTGCAAATTAACCAAAACTGTCACTCAGGAGTTATGGGCCTGAAAGCTGCAAAATATGTTCTTTGAAGTCCTCATTTCAGCAAAATTATTAAAAACTTTATATCTAATTAAAATTGTAACTGCATTCCCATTTTTCAAAATCTCTATATCCTCAGGGCCAATTGGGATGAGTGAATTTGCACCCCCCTCTCTGCAGCACGCTGAACTGCTCCTACAGCAATATCAGATCATTACCATCTCCCCAGCTGAGAAGGAGCAGCCATTATCATGCAGCATTATTAATCTTCTTGTCTTATCAACTTGCAAATCACAAGCCATTGAGCCTTATGGCATGGTTCTGGGTCCATAGTTATTCATTTTGTAGGTCTACCTAGCCTCTGAGTCTCCTTAATCACCTGAAGATTGTCAAGTCTCTTACCTTGGCCTGCCCCTGTGGCCCTTCTCAGCTCCTGTGAAAAGTCCATGATGTTCTCTCTCTCTCTCAAAAAAAAGTCTTTTTTATTTAAAAGAGGGAGAGAGAAGAGAGAGTGCGCGAGGAAGAGAGAGAGACAGTAAGGAGGATAAATTTCATTAATGGATGTGAATTAACATCCTACTGCCAAGAGCTGACCCTTTCTCCTGACATGTACGTCTAAGTCATTCTTGTCACTCTTTCCCCCATTAATATTCTGAAAAAGACAGTGCACTGAAGAGAATAGAATAAGATAGTTCCCTTAAACAGGCACTGTTGACCTTAGGTTGGGGATTCTTCTTTAATTTGCTTTTCTTAAAAATAAAATATTAATCATATAGGAAAAGGCAAGTAGAGTTTCCTTACCTTTTTTCAATATATTCCATTTCTTATATTGCATTCATTGAATTAAGTCATTGAACATTTTGAACATTTTTAAGAGCCAAAGGAAGATAGAAATGTAATTTCCAAGGGAAAGTAGATGAGACAGGCTGAGGTACCCTCGTGACAACTCCGATTTCTGCCAACCTCAATGTACATGGCACAAACAGTAGTCTTTAGAGATCTTAAATGCCTCCTGGTCCTTTTACTATTATAACTTTTTAATTTCATAAAAGTACTGTACTCCAACATGATTTTCAGCTCTTAGCAAAAATCCTCTCATAGAATCCTAAGAATCATTCAGATGATATGATTGCTGTTATTAAAGATTTTAATTTATAATTTTTGGTGGATGCCGGC
>NW_004444187.1:2837904-2840057 GCF_000243295.1 Trichechus manatus latirostris
TAACATTATGACTTTGTAATTAAAATCATTTTACCCTGCAAAAATAATATTATACGCCTATAATAACCTAGAAAGAACCTTTGCCCTTCTATCATTTCAAAAAGAAGGTCATTTAAATAAGAAACTGTGATATGAATTTGGAAGGAACTGCAGTGTAGTGTGGATTAATGCACTAGCTTTTTCATCTCTGGAGGCCCACGTTAAAAATGCGACTCAGGACACTTGTGAAACGAATTTGACAGTCACCACGAAACCCTTAGTGTGCCTTAGTATATATACATATCTTAAAATTTAAAATGCAACTAATTAGGAATCTGGCCTCCAAATAGCAAAAGTCTGTACTTTAGAATTAAGATATATTTATAGCTCTACCAGAGGGTCCCAGTATGGTTCATGTACATAATCATTTATTTTCAGGAAGCATGAAACACCTTCATTTATGATTTGAGCTAAATTTATAATGGCTAAATTAATGAGAAGGCAAATTTAGGTTCTTAAATGAAAAGTGTTTTTTGGTTCCTCCTTTTAATTGTCCTAGATGGTGCAGAAAATATTAGTATTAGCTTAGCAGTTGGAATTGACTCAAAGGCATCCAACAACAACACCTCCTTAGCTAGATGTAAAGTAGAGTAATTAGCCAATACATTCAATTGAGTAAAATAGCCAGTCGGGAAAATTCCCCAATTCTACAATTGTTCTAAGGATCAGGGACTTTTATTTGAATTAATTGGAGGATAAACGCTATGTTTCATTCTGCCAGGTTAAGCACAGCCTTTGGGGAGGGCGAGATGGGCCACATTTACAGAAAAGCAAAAATAAACAAGCAAAACCAGAGAAATATCTAACCATATGGTTATTGGGTAGGGACTAACCACCTTTAGGCTATCACTTGTGAATTCCGGGAAAAGTACTTTCTCATAACTAAAAATCTGGTCTTCTTATAGCACTAAACATAAGCTGCTAGTAGAGTGACATGTACTGTTGGCATACTCAGTTGGTAATATCTGAATTTAATTTCTTGAGTAGAAAAATTTTGATACCAGTTAAAACATATAATCTTGTCTTTTGAAGGATATTAAGTTAGCTTTCTTTTTTCTCCTGCAGCATGGATTAGACATTATTTATTCAACAAATATTTATTCAGTGCAGACTATGTGCCAGGCATTGTCCTTGGTGCACAGGACTCATCAAAGAACAAAATGAAGTTCCCCACCCTCATATAGCTAACATTCTAATGACTAGAGACAAACAGCAAATGAGAAACATAATATGTAAATTATACCATAATTTAGAAAGGGATAACGTGCTGAAATAAAAGACACAAAGCAAGGGAAAGGCAGTTGGGGATGCAGAAGTGTGGATGGGGTGGGGTGAGAATAGTTGTTTCCTTAAAGTCAAAAAGGAAAATTTGATTAAAGCCATGAAGAAAGTGAGGAAGGTAGTCAAATGGAAATATGGAGGATTTCCAGGCAAAGAGAACACCACTGAAGGATTTTGAGCAGTCTGGCTCACAGTGGGTCCACCAAGTCTATGAACCTATCCCATGTTCATTTCCAAATTCTTCATGTGTATAATAGGCATGGGTCTACTGGGCAGTTATCAGAACACTAAAGTTGAGTCCTTGGCCTGTGTGTAGGGTAAGAGTTATCATAGCAGTAAGGCCAAGTAGAAGTTTCTATACCCCATTGTCATGGACTGAATTGTGTCCTATAAAAATATGTGTATTAATTTGGCTAGGCTATGATTCCCCGTATTATGTGATTGTCCACCATTTTGTCATCTAATGTAATTTTCCTATGTGTTGTAAATCCTGTCTCTATGATGTTGATGAGATGGGATTAGCAGCAGTTATGTTAATGAGGAAGGACTCTATCTACAAGATTAGATTGTGTGTTAAACCAATCTCTTTTGAGATATAAAAGAGAGAAGCAAGCAGAGAGACAGGGGGACCTCATATCACCAAGAAAGCAGCACCAGGACAGAGTGCATCCTTTGGACCTGTGGTTCCTGCATAAAGAAGCTCCTAGATCAAGGGAAGATTGATGACAAGGACATTCCTCCAGAGACAACAGAGAGAGAACACTGTCGCCTAGAGCTGCCACCCTGAATTTGGACTTCCAGCCTCCTAGACTATGAGAGAATAAACTTTTGTT
>NW_004444188.1:0-963 GCF_000243295.1 Trichechus manatus latirostris
CTATATTTTCCATTTTTATCAGAATATTTAGTACTGTATAACAATAGTTCAAATTGCTTTTTTTGTCCTTTCCTTCCTTCCTTCTTCTTTTCCTTCCTCTCTCCCACCCTTTCTTTTTAATCTGTTTGTGTGTGTGTTGGTCATGGCAATATAAAGATCAACCAATTACATTAAAAGAAATTTAAGCAAAAAAGTAATGTTCTGAGGCTCATTCTCTGAGCTGTTTTATTAAAATACATAATGCATTTTATACACTTGTTTAGTTTTTCTTTTTTTATCATTACTGAGTTTTTTCTTTTTTAGTTTAAGGGCTGATCCTTCATCCTACTTTTATGATAGATGGGAATGTACTGGGGTTGGACTGGAATATATTATACATAATGGGATTAAACTTTTCAAATAGCCAAAGACTCCTATAATTTCTCCTAAACTTCAACTGGAGATTTTCTTTTCCAAATTAACTCTCATTTTCAAAACCTGCTAACTGAATTTCAAAATACCGACTTATCATCTAGTCTTTCTGGAAGGAGATTAAGGATCTGAGGGGAGGATATGAAATTCAGTCAGTTCCATAAAAGAACATAGCTTAGACTTTAATCTCACAGCATAACAATACAAAAACAGGGGCAGCTTTTAATCGTGCAAACTTTCAGTGAATATCCTAAAATTTTCGTGCTCTCATTAAACCATTGTAAACTGTGTTTCAATATTCAAGACTCTTCAGTCTGTTATAAATCACCCAGAGCACTTAGTCTGGGCCTAAAAGAATACTTTAAGCAGCAAAGTCAGACATTTCTTATTCTATTTCCTGAAAAACCCAGACTACACTAGGGTTTGGCTTTAATTCCTTCCATGTTGGTGAAGTTCCAAAGCTTTCAGATTTATATCTCTCACTGAAGACTAAGTAGCAGCATATCAGATTTTTCTTCTCCAGAGAAGAACAGTTTCTAATTAGGGGCTTTA
>NW_004444188.1:2962-4193 GCF_000243295.1 Trichechus manatus latirostris
AAAACATCACGATTATGGGGGAATTGAATGTGAATCAGTGACATCTAGGAGGTGGGATGAAGACATTCGGACCTGGTGAAGAATTTTAAAACTAAAGTTAGGGATGTGTAAGGACTGAAATGAAAATGAAGACAAACAACCTGCACTCTTCTATTTTTCCTGGGAACAATGGTGATATAATGGGTAATAACAAAACCCATGGCCCTTATAAGTTTAACAATCACAAATTGTAATAACAGAGAAAACACTTCCAATCAAACCTAAGTGACTTGTGAAAAGTAGAAATTCACCAACCCATATCCGTCAAACTCAGAAACATCATTTATTCTCCCCCAAACTGTACCTATGTCTTCCTTAGAGAGCAAATCCACTGCCATTGAGTTGATTCCACTCATAACATCCCTAGAGGACAGAGTAGAACTGCCTCATAGGGTTTTCAAATCTGTAAATCTTCACAGAAGCAGACTGCCACATCTTTCTCCTGTGGAACGGCTGGTGGGTTCGAACCGCCAACCTTTTGGTTAGCAGCCAAGCACTTTAACCACTGTGCCACCAGGTCTCCTTCCTTAGAAAGCAGAGATTACCAATTAACCAAAATCAAATGATATAAGAACAACACAAAGAACTAGATCAACCTAATCAGTTAACTGAGTTTTGACTGATAATTCAATCAAAACAATCAATTACGAGCGGAAAGTCAATAGAGCTGAATGAATATTTTTTTCTTTCAACATATTGTGTAACTATAATAAGTCTCAATGCTTTTGCCTGAAGCCAAAAGTTATATAGATGAACTTTCCTAGCAATTGTGTGTAATGAAGATTTCTATTTCTATTAGTTAATGGGACAGTAATCTTAAGCATCAAGTTGGTAACGTTGATATGTTCACAATACGTACTTTAAGTGATTATAATTTGTTACTGTTCTGATAAAATATAAAAATTGCTGAGGCTAGACATATTTAGAGTACTTTTTTGAATATAAGTGTACACATTTGTTTCTAGGGATCAAAATGAGTTTGCTGGAACAAGGTCAGATAAATGAAAATCAGACTCTTGCGGGAAAAGAAAGGAGGATAGGCACAATAAAAACTAAGATCGCAAGAATTCAACTTAGTTCATAAACATTGTGGAATATCAACTGAAAATGTCTAAGACACTTTTTCAGGACAAAGGGAAATCATAGTTGGTGGTTGAGTCATTATTTCAAGGGTGGTTTCAGTTCCTCAAAG
>NW_004444188.1:5777-7131 GCF_000243295.1 Trichechus manatus latirostris
CAACCAGCCTGCAACAGACAAGTAGAAGGAAGAAAAACACTACTTTGTGATTTTAAGTCACAAAGATGTTAGGGTTGGCTGTCCATGACAACATAACCTAGTCCATCCTAATTTATTGGAGCCCTGCTGGTCAAGTGGTTAAGAGCTTGGCTGCTAACCAAAAGGTCAGCAGTTCGACTCCACTAGCCACTCCTTGAAAACCCTGTGGGGCAGTTCTACTCTGTCCTACAGGGTTGCTGTGTGTCTAAATTGACTCAATGGCAATGGGTTTGATTTGGGTTTATACACACATCATAAGCTCTGTCTGCTTGTATTATACCAACTGTGATGATAAAAATATAACAGACAGTAGATCCCATCCTAAAAGAAAAATAAATAAATCTGTCTCTTGAGAGGGCCATATTTTGACTTAATAACTCTTTTCACCAGGGCTAGTGTACATCACACACTACACACACACACACACACACACACACAGACCAAGAGAGAGAGAAGCAGTGAAAACAGAAAGAATCATTATCTTTGTAATGGTTCTTTTATTGAAAAAGTAAAGTGAAGAGCATGAGTAATGTCTGTTATCAAAGAAAGATTATATTTAGTGTCAGACATTTTAGAAATGTCGCTCAATGCAGTGTGAAGTTGAAAGGAAGGAAGGAAGGAAATAGTAAAGAAGAGGAAAAAAGAAAGGAAATAGGAAGGAAGGGAGAAAGAAAGAGAAGAGACCTCCTGAACAAATGTTTCTTGTCTACTTTTTTGTTTTATGAACTAGTTCTCTCAAACATCAAGGTTATTGCTTTCTTTCTCCAATATTTATGGAAAATTCATACAATTCTAGCAGCAAAACCATAAATACTTGAAAACATAATATAAAACTTCCCTGGACTCTGTATCACTAAGACACAAAACATAGAACTACTTGTTAGACTAGCAAGTTTTGCTGTGTTGAAAGGTAGAGTATATGCACACTGATCTAATGGAAGATAAATAAAATGGATGCACCATATAATTTTCCTAACGCTAGGGATAAAATAAGGTACTGACATTCCCAGAGCAGACAGAACAGAACTTGAATCCTAAAGTTTATAGGCACTGGTCTTGGCAGTTGTCCGTTGAAACTCATGAAAATACATTTTAATTGATAACATGGAAGAAAGTAGCTATTTCCTCATAAAACATTTTAATAGTTTCACAGGAGGACAAGATGTCAGAGATGGCGATTGGCATAGGCAGCCTTCTCTTCTGTGTGCCTCCTGCCTCAGAGACTGAGAAGTTTATTGCTGTGGGTCACTTATGGTATTTCATTTAAAGTTTCAGTTGGTCTAAATGTATCTCACTCTTCCATATAAATTTGGGA
>NW_004444188.1:26729-27832 GCF_000243295.1 Trichechus manatus latirostris
TCCATGGACCAGCAACACTGGCATCACTTAAAAGCCTGTAAGAAATGTAGACTCTCATGTATGGCTCTGAATTTGCATTTTAACAAGATCCTCAGATGATTTCTATGCATGTTAAAGTTTCAGAAACACTGTTAGAGATAATTTTCCTCTAAGTGATAAGTTTAAAAAATAATCAGTCAAGATAGATGGTTCAAAGAAAAGAAAAAACCAGACAGGGCAGATAGAGAGAAGGACAAGCACTCTGAGTGGAAGTTCAGACTTCTGAGAGCTGTCCTCCAATCTTCAGGATTGCAACTTCAAGACCACACCAATAAGCAATTGAGGTTTTCAACCCAGGCTGCCCACTTAATAATGTAGGGAGCTTTAGAATGATGCTTCTTTTACAAAACAAGTTAATCAGATGTCACCAATCATCTGAATTCTAAATATGGGAAGATATATAAAAGGAATTGATAAAATATAAAATACATGTATTGAAAGGAATTTAGAAACTAACCAACCAATGACTCCCATCCAAAGCTTACATATTCTACTCTATCCTCTGTACTGATCATCTTATTTTTGATCTAGTGGAAGAAATTTAGAAGACAACTAACCAACTACTCTATTCTTGAGTACCCTACTCCATTCCCCTCTTCAGAAATGACCACCTCATCTCTGCTTAAATATTTCTAGTGTTGGAGAATGGGGTACCCACAAAGGTATTGGGTTTAATTTTTTTGGACAGTTCTAAATACTAAGCAGTTTTCCTTTATGATGTATTTGGAAGTGCTATTTCAATAATTTAACAGTAACTCAGCAAAAAACAAACAAAAACCCTTGCCATTGAGTTGATTCTGACTCATAGTGACCCTATAGGACAGAACAGAACTGTCCCATAGGGTTTCTAAGGAGTGCCTGGTGGATTCGACCTGCTGACCTTTTGGTCAGCAGCTGTAGCTCTTAGCCACTATGCCACTAGGGTTTCCAGTAATTTAGTATGAACTTGCTTAAAGTATTGTGCTTGCTTGAGATATGCATAGGCTAATCTTATTTATTGGACATCCCTAAAATTAAGGACATGCATTATCTTTACAGAATAAATGTTTTCAGGCATGTATTTT
>NW_004444188.1:29481-30522 GCF_000243295.1 Trichechus manatus latirostris
CTTCTCATATTTTGCTTGCTTCTTTCTCTCAAATACTATCGGTTCATTTGTTATCTTTTAGTCAATGTGAAATGAGTGTGTTCTGTTAAGGGAGAAATTCCATTTCTTAGCAATAACGTTAGAAACTTTCTGTATTCTAGCCTAAAACTCCCTCCGAGGGCCATAGCATTCACCGTTTATGGCTTTGACTCCTACAAACCAGGAAATAAAGGCTGCATGTGGGTCACAAATTCAGAGAGAAAACGAGATCATTAGCAGTATGCACTGTAATAGCCATTCTTGAGTAGAAGCAACACATTTTCAGCCCATTTCCACCACTTAGAGACTTCCTTCTTTCCCCTTTGAAAGGAATCTCTAGCTGTGCATCATTATAGTGTGCAGTGGTTCAGGAGAGAGGAAGTGAGTGACCGGGAGGGCTGGAGAGAGAAGAAGCTGAGGAATCAAAAGAAAAACTACTATGCTGTAAGAAGAAAATAAACTGCCACTTTTACTTTAGGACTAAAGACTTTTAAAGCCCATAGTAATTTTCAGCTTTTATTGATACTGTCGGCAGGGATATGAGCTTTTGTGTAGAGAAACATACACAGGTACATAGGTACAGAGCACACGCCTCCACCGTGAGCTTATATACATCCAAATTCCAAATCAGGTAATATTTAGGTCCATCTTGGTGGCTCAGTAGTTAAGTGTTGGGCTGCTAACCAAAAGGTCAGCAGTTCGAATCTACCAGCTGCTCTTTGGAAACCCTATGGGGCAGTTCTACTCTGTCTTGTAGGGTATGAGTCGAAATCATCGATGGCAATGGGTTTGGTTTTTTGGTGTTCACGTACCTCAGCTGAAGGATTTATTTATTTTCTTGCTTCATAGAAGACTCTTTTGTCATGACAACAGAACTAAAGGGAGGAGGGGCAATGATATTTAAAATTACATCCTAGAAAATGTAGTAAATCATAAATGTGTTGACACATTTGTTCCCAAAATTATTTTTGTGTGCTTTAGAATTTTTCTTACAAGTTCCTAATAATAATAACTGTTAAAATT
>NW_004444188.1:32127-33470 GCF_000243295.1 Trichechus manatus latirostris
TCAATCATTTAGGTAGCAATTTAACACTTTTTATTTAATTTAGTGTTTATAAGAAATCAATGATATGATATTGGCACTATACAAAACAGAACTAGAGGACACTTCAAATAAAAAAAAGTGGCTACAAAAACAAACAAGAAACATGGATGAGAGTTTCTATCAAAGCTTACAAAAGCTGCTTTCATTTGTTTTATAGGCGCTCTATAAATCGTTATGATGACATAGAGGTGTAGGAAAAAATCTAAAACACAAATGACTTATTCATAATCAAACTTCCACATTTCTCACTGAGGAACCACTGTGATAGAAATGTTCAAAAATCCAGGCAGATATTAGGGTAGGCGGGTAAAGACGTAAATTCTGCACTTTTTTTGTTTTGTTTCACTATTCACTTTGATGGATATAGATTCATTCTTTTGTATTTTTAATACACTTTAATTTTTAGAGAAGATGTAGGTTTACAAAAATTGTACAAAAACGACAGAAATTTACTATATGCTCCCTCTTGCCCTGCACCCACTCCCCCTATTAGTAATGTCTTGGCTTGTATTACTGTGATTCATTTTTTTACAATCGATGAACCAATACTGATGCATTATTAAGTAAATATTATTAACTGTTAAGATAGTATTATCATTTACTAAATGGTAATGTTTAAATTAGGGTTACTAGGGTTAGTTCTTTGTGTCGCACACTTATAACAAAGGCATAAAGGCATGTGTCCATCATTACAGTATTATGCAGGGTGATTCACTGCCCTAAAAATCCTCAGTGTTGCACCTATCCATACCTTTCCCACTCCTAAGCCTCTGGCAACCACTGATCTTTGTATTATATCTATATTTTTACCTTTTCCAGAATGTCATATCGTTGGAATCATAAAATATATAGTCATTTCAAATTGACTTCTTTTACTTACATTATGCATTTAAAGTTCCTCCATGTCTTCTTAAACTTAATAGCTCATTTCTTTTTATCATTAAATAATATTCCATTGTATGGACGTACCACAGGTTGTTTATCAATTCAATTCCCCTACTGAAGGACTTCTTGGTTCCTTCTAATTTTTGCCAGTTATGAGTAAAGCTGCTTCTATAAGTAATCAAGTTCAGGTTTTTGTTACAACTTAGCCATTTTGGCTCTAATATGTATATATTTTCAACTCATTTGGATAAACACCTAGGAGTTATCATATTGCTGATCATATGTTAAGACTATGTTTAGCTTTGTAAGAAACTTTCAGTCTGTCTTCCAAAGTAGATGTACCATCTTGCATTCTCACCAGCAATTTATGAGAGTTCCTGTTGCTCCAAATTCTCAAGAGCTACTGATGTATCTACTGA
>NW_004444188.1:34686-36496 GCF_000243295.1 Trichechus manatus latirostris
TTTTTTTTGACATTTGAAATTTAAATAATGCTGTAAGAAAGGACAATAGAGATCTCTGATATATAAAGAGCTTGGAAGTTGTCACCCTCATCCTTACAAGACGAAAAAGATGAAGAAACTGATTAACAATGACTATTCTTAGACTCTCCCAGAGTATTGAAGTAGCAGAGAAAACCACCATCCCAAAATATGAAAATACAGACAAATACAAAGCATCACAATTGCTATAAACTTACCTGGAGCCAGAGCATCTAACCATAGCACAAACATATGAAACAACCTCACTGAAGGAAATGGGAGCGAAAGTTGCTGACTGAAGTGACTTTGGTATTGAGTGGCATCTATAAGGCTAAATGTAAATGAAATTGCCGGAAGTACTCTAGTTGATAAAATTGCCTTTTCATGGTAAATGTGTTAACTATTTTGGTACTGCTATACTTATATACTACAATTGAACAATTGAATAAATAAATGGATGGTGCATGGTTGGATCTGGGTTCCTCGCTGCTGGAGTGGGAGGTTACTCTCAAGCAAGGAGAGAAGCTAGAATGATCCATGAGGTAATGGAAGTAGAGCTGAAGACATCAGTCTGAACTCATTAGTAGCTTAATATACATACAGTAGACAGGAATATATACGCAGGTTAGTACTGTTGCTGTTTTTGTTGTTAGTTGACCTCTAGTCAATTCCAGTTCATGGAGACTTCATGTGTGCAGAGTAGAAGTGTTCCATCTGATTTTCAAGGCTGTGACCTTTTGGAAGCAAATCACTAGACCTGTCTTCCGAGGTACCTCTGGGTGTTTTTGAACTGTCAACCTTTCCGTTAGCAGCCTAGCACTTAACCATTTGCACCACGCAGGAATCCCCACAGGTTAGCATGTACACATATATTTCTTTTGCTCTACCAGCTGAGAAGGCTTAAAAGACACAACACCCCAATAACAACAGACACATCTAGAGCCCATATTTTAGTTTCAATTGCCAGTGTTCAATTAAAAAGAAAACAAACAAATAAAACAGGATTTCGTGAAGAAATGGCTGATTCTTGGCTGGGCCAAGAGATACACAAATGAGTCTCAAGAAAGTTGTAGCGCCATAAGGTAAGGGAGTGCTCAAAAAACAAAACATATCATATTGATGGGAGTATGCCAAAGAGCATAGGAGCCAACTGAAAGAGCTTGAAATGGCCACAGTTGAAATAATTTAAGCAAGAAAATAAATAAAGTGGTATTGGATTCTAACTCAAAGTAAAAAAATAAACAATGATGAGCCCGTACTGATATAAATGAAAGATTAAATAAATGAATAACTGAGGGAGAAAAGAGAGATAAGTCTCCTGTGTGTAAGAAATGCAAATAAATTAGTGGGTATGCCATCCTCAACAAGGAGAAGCATAACTCTGCACTCTTTAGTATAGTCTTTAGGTGTGGGCTGCATATAATGACTTTTTTCCACAGAGTCAAGTGTGGAAAGGGAAAAAAATAGTAACTTTACAGTGGAGAAACCTGACAAACACTACTTCATTCAGGTGATCGAGGTCACAATCATAAATATTGATATTATGCACCCTTCATATGACTTGATGAAAACGCCACTTTACCTCTGTGATCTTCTTCCCAATATCCATAGCCCCATTCTTATCATGAGAACAACATAAGCCCAATACCAACAGGGGACCTCCTAAAAGACACTTGACCAATACTTCTCAAAAGTTTTGAAGTCATCAAAAACAAATTAAGTCTGAGAACCTGCCACAGTCTTTACTGAGCTTCTTTCTGGGTGTTCTGTCGTTCACCTAAAGTGGTGTGTT
>NW_004444188.1:37895-43533 GCF_000243295.1 Trichechus manatus latirostris
TGAGAAACACATTTTTAAGTATAAAAAGTAAAAGTGAAACTCCTGTCTTCATTCCTTCCTCCCATTTCCCACAGGCAACAACTATTAACAGTGGGTATGAGAAATCACAGACTTCTTTCTATTCACAGATGGAAGGAAAGTTTGACAAAGGAATACAGTTACAGATTGACAAAATTTGGTGCTCAGAACTCCCACAGCTGAATGAGGGGGTAAGGGCTGGATCTGAAGACATTGGACTTAAGTGAAAATCACCAGTCTGAAAGGTGGAATCAACAACCTGTTTCTTCCTCTCTGCATCTAGAACAAACAGGCTAGAAGATGGCAGATTGTTTATTTGACAATTAAAAAATTAAAAGGAAACAAAAAGAGAAAATAGTAATCCATATATAATGCATTTTGTTGTGGCTGCCAGTTAAAAATATTATTCATAGCCCAACACTCCACTTAAATCTATTGTACAAACTTACTCATGTCCACTGAGTCTCCAATCCATTTGCACTGCTTTCTTCCTAAATATGAATGAGTGCTAAGTATCACAGCATTTGAGGAACGCCTTCAACATGAAAGGAGAGATAAACGGACAAAGGGAATCTGGAATAAAACAAAATACAGAAGAGAATATATAAATTAAACACAATTATAAGTATCATTTTTATAGACTAGCAAGGATATATTGCACTCATTTAAAAAAATCATAGAATATCATGCAAAATTATCAGAGTACAAGAAAGAATGTGTGAATATTTCATGTGGTAGCAAAAATAAATAAAAATTCAATGAAAATGTTGAAATATAATTTAGAAAATCTCCAGGTAAGTTGAAGAAAAAATGAAAGAGTGAAGGGAAACAGAAAAAACAGTAGTCCCAATACCCAACTAATATGGATTTATAAAAAAGAGAATAAAAATATGAAATGAAGGAAATTATTAAAACATAATCTATAAATGTTTCCTTTAACTGACGGGTATGAGTCTATAGATTATAAGAGCTTTTCAAGTGCCCAGCACAGTGAATGAAACATGTGCATGCACACAGACACCTAATAATGTAGACCATTTACAAATTTCAGAATATCAAATGCAGTAGCTATTCTACAAAGATGGCCTTCCAATGAGCTATATCTCCCAGTAGTCACACCCTTGTTTAGTCTGTCCTCTGTCCTTCAATCTGGACTTGTCCTGTAACTAATTGAAAGTGTCAAAAATGAGGCTGTGTGACTTAAAACGTTAGATCACAAGACACCCTCTAGGTTCTGTTTTCGGACATTTCTTCCCAGAATTGGTTGCCATGCAGTGACATGTTCAGAGTACATGGGAAGGCCACATGTATGCACGTAAGTCATTAGCCCTGCCTGAGCCACCAGCTGATAAGAAGCATCAGTTCATGTGAGTGAGCCATTATGGACATTCCACCTAGACAGGCTTTCGTATAAACTTTCTCCAGCTGCTGTTTGACTGCAACCTCATGAGTGACCCCAAGTCCAGTCAACCCAAAGAACCATGAAGGATAACAATAAATTGTTTTTTTAAGACACTCACTTTTGGGATGATTAGTTCTGTAGCAATATATCATTGAATTAAAAAATGTTTCCAATATACAAAGACTCCAAATAGTCATCTCCCAAACATGGCCATATGCAAAACAGAGAAGCAGATAGAGGTACAGGAAAAAGGGAATTCAACCAGGATAATATGTAACAGTAGTCCTAAGACTAAACTTGCAGATACCTAGAGAATTACCAATTTAAACTGGATCAAGAAATGAGAGCCTCGGGATTAAGACCTAAAAAAGAAAAAAGAAACATTGGATAGTATGAAACATTTGAGCACTTGGAAGAGTACTGATATGTTTACAATACTTTTTTTGAATGTTTGGGAATAACTAGGAATAAGTACACAGATGGCAATATTTATATATTCTTAGGTTGTGTATAAAGTCTCTTGGTGGTGCAAACATTTAACACACTCCACTGCTAATCTAGAGGTTGGAGGTATCAGTCCACATAGAGGCATCTCAGAAGAAAGTCCTGGAGATCTACTTCCAAAAAATCAGCCATTGAAAGCCCTATTGCATACAGTTCTACTCTGACACACAGGAGGTCACCATGAGTCAGAATCAACTGGACAGCAACTGATTTACTGGTTTTTCCTTTAAAGTGGAGTTCATGGATTTTTGATGGACTGCACAATGTCAAAATTAATGATTCTGTTGGTTTCTAATTTAAATATACTAATATTTAATACTTTTCCAAGATGTATCTTAATGATATACTTTCAAATTTATGTTTCCTTTGACTACTTCCAGAAATCTTCTCTAACCTTCATTTCTTATTTGTATTTGTGTGTGTGTGGGAGTGTATGTATTTGTACCCATGATACATTACAAAAAATATTTGTTGAAACTTACTGTAATACATGTAATAAGACAAAGTTAATTATATACATAAGAACATAAAACACAAAGTTGGTGGCCTTCAGCTAAAGAATTTTTTTCTTTACTGTATTTCTCCGACCCTATTTTAAAAATATATTTATTTATTTATGTTACTACACTATCTTCATTAATGTCACTGAGCTCTAAAAAGAATGGACTGTGATGGTTTCACCATTGAAAAAAGAATGTTTGAAACAATAGCTATCATCTACATAAGACAAAAAGACAGTATCTTATCAAATGTTGACTTGATACTTCTTACCATGGTTATATGAACCATATTTGGTTTTCTTTTCTCTTTGTGTTGATGTATTTCTCTATTACCTAAGGCCCTGTGTTGAAAGACTCCACCAAAGAAGCTGGTGGGTCTGCTCAATGACAAGTGGTGATGACGGTGTTGGGTTTCCATGGGAATGAAAATGAGTCCAATTTCATTAGATTTATTAATTTTATTATGAAAGTAAATTTATCTTACTGAATTTGAAACAAATTCAAAGCAAAGGATCCCTTAATTCTTTCTCCTGTAGCATCTGGTAACCAAAAGTCCAATATCCAAGAAAAACTCTGATGACCTTTTTCTCTGGAACTCATGTCTAGACTAGCTCTGAATACCGCAGAGTAGATGCAAGTTCCAAACCTCTGTTAATTTCAAAGTGAGCTCTGTGGGCTCCAGAGAGGGAAAAGACAACGATGTAGATAATTCCAGCCTAGGACAATTTCCATGGTCTGATACTGGATTTGAGAAAACATGAACATTAAATTCTAAATAATAGATCTTAGCAACCAACAGCTGGAAAGATCCAAAACCCTACTTTGATTAAACACACACACACACACACACACACACACACATATCACTAAAATAAATCCTAGAGAACTATGTTCACTCTGAGAAAAGTGAGACAAAATAATTTCAAATAAAATATAAAATTACATTAATCTAAAATCTTCCTGACACTTCTTTTCTGCTTCTGTAGAACATAATTAAGAGCTTTAGTCACTGTTATAATGGATTAGCTTAATTCAGGCAGGTCTTGTTTCCCAAACAGGCTACTCCCTAAGCAGTTATGTAAACTCATCATTAAATCAATGGAAATGTGTATTGTTCATGTTGCAGATATTTGTTCTTAATTTGGATATTTATTTTCCTAGGATACTTCTAAGGTATTATGCCTTAGTGGGAGGTAAATGTACTTTATTGTCCTATCAGTGACTGGAAACCTACATTAAAATCCAAGCTTCAAGAATCTACTATTTATTGAGTGTTTGGGGAAATGTTAATTGAATATAAACTTGTATTATCATAAATCAGGGGCATAAGAGGACTTCAGCAATTATAGATGTCTCTTTCAACTGGAAATTTACACTCAAGTTGAAAAAAAATGTATCTAGATATATGCATATTACGAGTTACTATACCAGGTTCAATATTCTTTTTTTTTTTTAATATAAATTGTACTTTAGATGAAGGTTTACAGGACAAATAGTTTCTCATTAAACGGTACACATATTGTTTTATGACAATGGTTAATAATACCACAACAAGTCAACACTGCCCCTTCTCAACCTCGAGTTCCCTATTACCAGCTTTCCTGTCCTCTCCTGCCTTCTAGTCCTTTTCCCTGGACTGTTGTGACCCATTAGCCTCGTTTTGTTTTATGGGGCGGCCTAATCGTTGGCTGAACAGTGAACCTCAGGAGTGACTTCATTACTGAGCTAAATGAATTTTTTTAAATTCTTCTGTAAGGACTATTTATTCCTTCTTCCCAATTTTTTTTTAAAACTATTCAGTTATTTATGTATATCAATATGGGCTCATGGATGTTTATTTTATGATGAGATTCGATTTTCTTTTTGTATTATATTTTTCATGTTATCAATGTTATAGTGAACATTTTAAAGGAACTGGAAGACAGTTATTTCACTAAGCACTGAAATGGTAGAAATAGCTTTCAAAGTACTCATTCCTGGAATATGTGAAAGAACCCAACTGGGCCTGAGTATGAAGCACTTTGATACTTTTTCATTTTCTCAGCTTCTTCTATGACTGTTAATGGGTTTGACTTTTTTTGAGTCACTAAGGCTTGTTTCATTGACTCACACGCATGGGTATGATAGGCTTTTTGTGTCCAAACATGAGGCATTATGTTTTAATCTGAAGACATTGGAATTCATCATCAAACTTCCAGCTTTCCTCTTAATTGTGTCTTCAATGAACTTACCTTCTGTAAGTTTAGTTTTATCTCCTGCAAACTCTTTTTAGGGTTCTCAAATAATGCATAAAATCATGGACCTTGTGTAAATAATCGCTGATTTTTATATTTAAGGTTGACTGTGTGGCACAAGCAAGAGGTATAATCTATTTCCTCTCCTAAGTATAGTTTCTTAAACCAGTTGTCATTGAGTCTATTCTGACTCATGGCTACCCCAGGTGTGTCAGAGTAGAATGTCCTCCACAGGGTTTTCATTGGCTGATTACTTAGAAGTAGATAGATAACCTTTTCTTCTGAGGAGCCTCTGGAAGGACTTGAACCTACAACCCTTTCCGTTAGCAGTTGAGCATGTTAACCATTTGCACCACGTAGGGAACTCCCACAGTTCCTTAATGTAGGAAGAAATGTAAACTGCAACCTGTACCTACTATAGGTACACTCACATGCTCTTTTCCAGAAAATGACAGTAAAATTTCAAAACTGAATCACTTGGTGAGGGCTTTATGTGTGATATAATGTTTCCATCACTATCCCTATCCAGTGATGCTATTCTCCAGGCAAACAACGTATTCTTGGTGGCAGGCAAATTATCTCTCCCTCAGTAGTTTTGTGACTCCCCACATTTGTGTTGTCATACTTTCCCTAAGACAATCTCATGTCACAGTGTTTGTGTGTTTTAGTATTACCTGCCAGGAAGAAGTATCCTTCCCTGACAATGATTTATCTTTTGGAATTTGAGTGTTCCCTGCTTAAAATTTCCTTTCATCTGTCATCAGACCCATATTGTTCCTTTAATTTGATTTTTCTTAACGTTAATAATCGTTTAGCTTATTTCTCATGGAGACTTTCAAATTAGTCCCCTCCTTCTCTTCCCATCCCTCCCTGTTAGCTTTCTCAAAGCAGAGCAGAAGTCCTTGGAGTGCTTCGTCATCGGTGTAGTATATGTAGATCTGTTGATGGCATTATCATCTTCTGTTATTTACCACTATAAA
>NW_004444188.1:43633-44733 GCF_000243295.1 Trichechus manatus latirostris
GGTTGCATTATGTAAGAATTTCCCCTGATGCCTACTGGTCCTCTGAAAAAAAAATAAATGTTTAACAAGAATAAACTTGTATTTACAACTTCAGAAAGAAAAAAAAAATGAATGAGTTATCTTGAAAACATAAATAGCATCATTCAGAGGTCTGGTTTCAAGAGAAGCAGGTAAAGCTATGTGTCTACCATACTTTGGAGAATTTGACACAGATGGCATGATAAAATATGGCACCAGAACCAACTTCTGCTAAGGAGGTATCATTCTCTCTACTCTATTGTAGAGTCATGCAATAGACAGCAACTATACACAATGTGCATTCTCTCATGGTTACTTTGTATGCATTGGAGTATAGCCATTTCTCACCTTGTCTAGGGTTCATAGAAACTTTCCTGGTGGTGGAAGTCTTTACTGTTTCACCAAAGAGAACATAATTAGTAGATGGGATCAACTTCAATCACTTCATGCAAGCTGAAGGTAAGAGACAGGATAACCAAGAGTGATAGTCTTTATTTAAATCTCTTAATGATGATATAACTCAAAAGCATATTGAAGTCTTAATGTTAGAAATGAGAAAGAAGCATGCCCCCTTAATCTACTTATTGCTAAATGTATAGAGAGTTTTAAACTTAAGAAAGTCAACATAACATATAGAAATATGAATTATATAAAGTCATACTTCATACTAACCCTATCTTTTTTTTTTTTATTGTACTTCAGGTGAAGTCTTACAGAACAAATAGTTTCTCACGAAACAGTAGTACACATTGTTTTATGATATTGGTTAACAACTCCACAACATGTCAACCTCTCCCTTCTCAAACTTTTTCTGGGTGAAAATATACATACCCAGAGATAGACCATTTCAAAAATTTCTACATGCACAGTTCAGTGACATCGACTACGCTCGTCCAATTATGCTGCTATTCCCACTTTAGATGAAGGTTTACAAAACAAAATAGTTTCTCATTTAACAGTTAGTATACATGTTGCCTTATGACAATAGTTAACAACCTCACAACACGTCAACACTATCCTTACTCAACCTTGGGTTCCCTATCACCAGCTTTCCTGTCCCCTTCTGCCTTCTGGCCCTTGTC